>NC_089589.1:124254517-124414517 GCF_019320115.1 Miscanthus floridulus | reverse complement strand
GTTGGATTGTATGTTTTCCCCAGGAAGATGTGAAATCTGGCTGGCTGGAGTTGCTTGCTAGGATGACTAAACATGTATATGTTTGTTAGTATAACAGAAATCTTCTCATTCCATTACCGTGTCTGATCTGATAGAATGTTCAGATGAACCATGTATATAAGATGATAATCAGGCGGTGAAGTCTTTGTAATCCAAACAATTTTGTGGTTTACACGAATGGCTGCTTCTTTGGATTTGCTCAAAATGGTCCTGTATCTGCGTCTCTAGTCTCTTGTATGGTTATTAATGTTTTTTTTCAGTGCTTTTTTGCCTTCTCAGCTTATGGTAGCTCATGGTAACTGAATGAGATTATACGCTTCTTTCCACAACACTTCCATAATCTTCATAGTTTTGGTTTGTTCTTAGAGCAACATGCATATCTCTTATCAGGTTCCAAAGCTACACCAAGTATACATATATACTAATATAAAATTAATATGTCCCAGAGGCGATTTTTATGGATCTGTAGATAACGTTCTGATGCTCGAAAGATACTAATAAGACTTAATTATGGCAATCAACTTACCCAAAGGCACAATCTCAAACAAACATCCTCAGAAAAAACTTAACAATAATCATCATCAAAATAGTCAGTCAGCACTTACATCCAGAACCCGTCGCGCCGCTCCCCTGAATCTGCTGGCTGATGATGATGCTTATCAGGATCAGCTCAATCACCAGAAACACCATAGGAACGAAGCAAGGTCTTGGTAACATCGATCGTATGAGAATGGGAGCTTCAACTCCTAGTTCTTGTGGGAGAGCAGGGTCTATGGGTCTATACCTGTCATGAGGGTAAAAAGGCAGGCGCGTTCTCTCTTTCTCAGTTATCAATTATGTATTTGACGATGAGGTTCTAATGAAGAAACTTCCGCCGAATGGTCACTTGCTCCTGTTGAATGGTCAAATAAATGCTAGGCACGAGACAAATAAAAAATGGAAGAAGGGAAAAGCAGCTTCTTGGGACTGATAAGATTGGATATGATATCTGTCACTGTCCTTTGTTTGGCCAACAGAGTAACTTATCCCATGCATGATCCACTACACTCTCGAGTTGGCCAACAGAGCATCTCCAAGAGTTTGTTATCTCAATTTGGCATCCATATAATTTTGGTAAAACAAGAAAAAATAGTCTTCAACAGTTTGGCAAAATAATTTGGCATCAATAGCAACTTGACAAATCTTCCCTCCGCGCGCGCAAATATACGCGCGCGTATACGGCTTGGCATCCGGGGCTCTTCGTTTCTTAGCGGGGCTCTTCGTTCGCTTAGCGGGCCTTTTCGTTTTGTTAACGGGTTTTTTTATTTTACCAAGTCAAAAATGCCAAACTCTTGGAGATGGATTGTTTTTTTACTTGGCATATAATTTTAGGAGTTGGCAAATTATAAGATTTGCCAAGTAAAATTTGACAAACTCTTAAAGATGGACTGCGTGACCGTTCCTCTCCGTGACTCGATGATAGGAGAAGCCAAGAAGGTGATCGACCAACCCCGCCCAGCCTCAACCATCTCGAGCACTCATCTCCACAACAGTGCAACCAGCTGACCACCGCTTGCGGCCCACCCGGCCAGCCGCCCCCGGCCCCTCCCCTTCGTGACCGCGCGTGCGTGCCCAGTCGACACCTGCTCGCCCGGCTGCGCCTGCTGGATGCTGCCAGGCTGCCTGCTGTGGAGCCGCAGCGGCACTGCCGCAGCCACTCCAAATAAAGCCAAAGGCTGACATTTGAAGAGTAAAGAAGGTCGTCCAACAAAAGAAGAGTGAATAAGGTAATGTTTTCTCTCCAAATATGCAGTGACAGATCGAATATTTATATTATTCGGCTTTAAATTACAAATTCATACAGTATTAGGATATTATTACCAGAGCTTCTGTAGAAATTCAGATGTGTACCGAATATAATCTAGAGACTGGATCAACTGGGATAGAACTTTGAATTTATAATTAGGCCGATGAGCAACAACCAATAACTTCTTCATATGTCATTATTTGGCATAAGTTCCTAACATGGAGGACGATGGCACGGCGGTGCCGGAAAAGGTAGTGGGCAACCCTTTGGATCCCAGGTACCTGCAGACGGATCCAAAAGCAAATCGTCAAGCATGTGATCTTCAGAGTAAAATGCACTAGCGGTCCCTAAACTTAGCAGAGGGTGTCATCTAGGTCCCCAAACTCCTAAAATGCACATCTAGATCCTTAAACTTGGCACATGGTACATCAGTGTTTGCTGACCTGGTGGTCCACGCTGGCACCAGCGATGCCAGACCAGCCCCAAACTTAGCAAAATGTGTCAGATTACGAAAGCTACACCAAGTTTATGTATAAGAATATAAAATCAAGACTGATTACCAAAATCCATTATTAGGTTCCAAAGCTACACCAAGTATATACGTATACTAATATAAAATTAACATGTCCCAGAGGCTGTTTTATGGATTATAAATAGATAGTGTTCTGATGCCCGAGAGGTACTATAAATATTATACACTTTCGACACGCTTTGCAGATCCAATTGAAGCGCCATGAAAAAACTAAGACGAATAAGAAACAACTTATCTAAAGCCACAATCTAAAACAAACGTTCAGAAAAAAAAACACACAATAACAATCAATTAGTCGCTTAGAACTTACGACAATTATTTCCAGGTTCCACGTTCCCCTGAGCCTGGCTGATGATGCTTATCAGGATAAGCTGAATCACTAGAAACACAGCAGGAAGGAAGTAACGCCTTGCTAGCATTGTTCTATGAGAACAGTGAGCTTCAATTCCTAGTTCTGATGGGCGAACTGGGGGTGTATGGTCAATACCAGTTACAAGGGAACCGCCGCGTCCATGAAGCATACAGCTCAACCCTATATATATTTGACGATGAAGCTGAAATGACAGAACTGCCCCACGTCCAAAGAGCTCCCTTGCTTCTGCTGAATGGTCAAATGCATGAATGGCACGAGACAAATAAAATGTGGAGAAGGGAAGCAGCTATCACTGTCCCTTTGGCAAGAAGTGTAACTGATTTGAGGTACCTCGTGGATGGGAAGCTTCTATCATATCGAGGTGGCTGATCCAGCTGCCTTTAGCTCCACAATGATTTCTAGAGAAGGAAATCGAATTTTAAAGACGCCTAGGAACAAGTGCCATCTCTAAAAACGACCCTTGTCCCTAGCTACCTCTACAAATCTATTTGAAAATTGATATTTTAAATATTATATACATATATAATGTTTATATATTCAAAATTTCAAATGCATGAATTTGAAAAGTCTATAAGATTATATACGTGGAAAAATATTTATGTGATAGAATGAGATAGTACACGTTGACAATATAATTTCAATCTAGTCGATAGAAACCAAGTGTCATAAAGTACACATATTGTCCAAGTTCGTACAAATGTAAGTAGACTAAATAGATAACCTAGTATAAATCAAGTAGAACACACCCTCTTGCTCACCCACTACGCCGAATGAGATCATAACCTAGTATAAATTTCTACGTGATACAAGACTGAGCCTCTGCTTGTGCACAAATGGAAGCCTTTCACATCATGCCAAGCACGTTCTCTGCGCCATGCTGACCAAATGGAGGCTCGTTGGACGTTGGTCAATAGTCTTTTGTCTGCATCAGTGGAGAAGCCACTCAAGTTCTTCATACGAAGACGGAAGACTCGCCATTCTTCGTCATGACGTGGCTGTCAGTGCAATTTTACCGTAATCGTCCACCAGCGAATGAGCTTAGTTTCTCGGTGTCGCCTTTGGCACTGTTAGTCTCAAAAGTGGCACGAGAGAATTAAGAGGGCAGCCATCCAATCCAGCACAATATGAATTAATCACAGACTAACAGCTGACACCACACCAACCAGCCGTTTGGCCAGATGATCTATTCGGTCATATTGCACTGATGGTCACATCAAAGACTAAGAACGGTGAGTTCGTGAGAAGATTTTGAGTGGCTTCTCCACTGATACAAAGGAGGACTATTGACTAGTGAGTCTTCGTTTGGAAAGCCTGGGTCATCATGGTGCAGAGCAAGTACTTGGCATGATGCGAAAGGCTACCATTTGTGCAAAAGCAGATCGAGGCTCAGAGTCTTGTATCACATGGAATATTATAAAGGCACAAGACTAATAAAGCATCAATATATTGAGTTTGTTATATCACGTAAATATATGTGTAGTAGTATTCTTTTATAAAATATAGAATATTTAAAATTAAATTAGCAATATTAATATGACGTATTGTTTTAAACAAAATGTATAAGCTTATTTTTTTAAAATAACTTTTGTCATATTTATAGTATTTATTAATATAACTTAAAGTTTGAAAAAAGTTTAGGGATGTCACTATCTCACCTCTCAAACCCAACTCCTTCAAAGGTTCAATGGGCAAAACATCCCCCTCTATTTTTGCTATTTCGTGCCCTCCAAGTGAGCTAATGGTGCTCAGCATGCAGACTGTCCCGAGGAGGAAGAAGGCATTTTTAGGGGCAGTTGACTAAAAAGAACCACCTCTGTTAATTCATCTGTAGGGGCAGTTCTCTTAAGGAACCGTCTTTGAAAAGAGGTCACTTTTAGAGACGGTTTTGTAAGAGGACCACCTCTGAAGATCCATTTTCAGGGGCGGTTCTCTTAAACCAACCACCCCTGAAAATGGACGTATTTCACAGGTGGTTTTCGTAATAGAACCGCCCCTGAAGATGGATCTTCAGAGGCTGTCATGGAGCTACAATGCTCACCGACGTGGTTAGAGGTGGAGTGCTAGTTGAACCGCCTCTGATAGAAAATGGTGGCGTCGCTAAAAATGATTTATGTACTATTTTATAATTATTTAAACTTTGGCTGGTCTTTTAGCTAAATCCCTAGCACCTAAATTAGCCAGCTAAAGTTTAGTTGGTGATCAAACAGGTCCTAAATATCTAAGCCATACAGTGTTTGCAAATGAACAGTGAAATCGTGCACATGCAAAGATGAGCAATTTAGTCAGTTGTAAGTACAAAGTTCATTCACGAATTTCTTACACTTATGTCCCTTAAGATTATAGCCCTTACAAGGGCACGCGTTGATAGACATGTTGTTTTATTAAAATATAAGAGGATGGTAGGCTTGTTCTTGTTGATTGGTCAAATGCATGATACTATACATCATCACTTGCAAATACAGAGTTTGGCTGTTTGGGCAAATGTGGGGTTTCATTATTCTCACTCATTTTGTTATTTTCTCTCCTCTCCATCGACTTCAAGCTTTGAGCTCTCTGGTGTTGGAGGAGCTCACTTGTTTGCTATGGCATTTTACTCCCCAACAAACATTATTAGTGGAAAAAAATACATGACTAGTACATGAGATTGCAGTGATATAGTGCCTATTAGCACTACTTTGGTCAAAGAAATTATGTCATACTTTTAGGAATGTGTTAAATAAGCTGTCCAAATTGTCAGCAAGCTCCTTTACTTTGTTTACATCAGGCGCATAGAAAATCTGGGCCACTCTGCTTTGGTCAAATAATTCACATATCATATTTTCAGGAAACGTGTTGACTGAGCTGTCCAAATTGTCTGCAAGCTCCTTTATTTTGTACATCAGAGCGCAATATAAAAGCTCCTTTATTGACTCTTTGTGGCAAGATGTTGAATAGTCCTATTGCTGAAGAAGCAGAGGGTGACAGGCTTGTGAAGTCAGATTCATACAGTGCAATAGGCATGAAGCTCTACATAACCTCATCATATACGGTTAGCCCAAGGCAGCAGGATGATCTACACATGCATCCATCCATATATGCATAGAAACAATGTCTCACTCTCATATAGCCATCCACAGCATTTCCATCCTGCCGCTGCTTGCTTTCATCTCCATCCACTTCCTTGCCCTGTGTCAATACACATCACCCGCAGCACTGAATGAATCCAGTGCTCTCCTGTCTCAAATCTCAGTTCCGCTACCCATCAGGTGCATTGGCCTCATGGAGAGACGACTCCCCTGTGTTCTGCAAGTGGCATGGGGTGACATGCGGCAGCACACAGCAGGCATCTCGAGTCATTGCACCTTGAATCCGAGAACATCGCTGGCAGCATATTCCCTTGCGTTGCCAACCTCAGC
Source organism: Miscanthus floridulus (assembly GCF_019320115.1). NCBI lineage: Eukaryota > Viridiplantae > Streptophyta > Magnoliopsida > Poales > Poaceae > Miscanthus > Miscanthus floridulus. The sequence continues at coordinate 124,408,392 of NC_089589.1, read as the reverse complement.
TTCCTTGAAAGGATCCACATGCCCAACAACCAGCTTGATGGTCTGATTTCTCCTGACATCGGCCGATTAACCCAGCTTCCGTACCTCAACCTCAGCATGAACTCCCTTCGGGGTGAGATACCTGAGGCAATATCCGCATGTTCCCACCTCGACACTGTAGAGAATAGGAATAGGACGATCGCGGCGAGCGGAGGAAGCGGTTTCACGACGGAACCCGCGCGTCCGATACCATGTAGAGAATAGGAATAGGAGCCAACAACTGTTGTATTGCCTCGTCGGGTGCCCCGTTCGGCTTACCCCATATTCGGCTTGTTCGGCTTCTTTTTTTAGCCGAAACAGTGTTTTTCTCTCACAACAATTCAGCCAGAACAGTGTTTTTCAACCAGTTTCAGCCAAAATTCTGCCAGCCGAACGGGGCCTACATCAAGGTGCACGCGGAGCGCATGACTCGGGTCGTGGCCGCCACGGTGACCGGCTATCCTAGCTCACGCAAAACTGAGTGACTCAACAGACACGATCGACCTTGATAGCAATTCCCTCCAAGTCTTGCTCAGTGCTCATCCCTTCAGACTGTTATTCTTGGCTACAACAATCTTCAGGGAAGCATTCCTCCACAGCTTGGCCTGCTTCCCAGTCTCTACACGCTGTTTCTCCCCAGCAATAATCTCACAGAAAGCATTCCTAAATTTGTTGGGCAGAGCAAAAACCTGACATGGGTGAATATTCAGAATAACAGCCTTACTGGTGGGATACCCCCTGCTCTGTTCAACTGCACGTCTCTTCATTACATAGATCTGTCACACAATGCTCTTTCCGGGTCTGTCCCACCTTTCTCACAGGCATCTTCCTCGGCTCTGAATTACCTTAGCTTACACGAAAATAATCTCTCTAGAGATTCCTAGCTCACTTGGTAATCTTTCTTCCCTTGCTTTGTTACTGCTTTCTGATAACAGTTTACGAGGAAGGATTCCAGAGAGCTTAGGTAAGCTTAAAACTCTGCAAGCACTAGACCTCAGCTATAACAACTTGTCAGGCACCGTTGCACCTGGACTTTATAACATCTCCTCTCTTACTTTTCTTGGACTTGGGGCCAACCAACTTGCCGGTACACTTCCCACCAGTACCGGCAACACCCTTACAAGCATCACACAGTTGATATTGGAAGGGAGCAGGTTTGAAGGTCCAATTCCAGCTTCACTGGCCAATGCCACAAATTTGCAATATCTAGATCTCTGTAGCAATGCATTCACAGGTGTTATTCCTTCACTGGGATCCCTGACCTTGTTGAGTTACCTAGATCTAGGTGCAAATAAGCTTGAAGCTGGAGATTGGTCTTTCATGTCCTCTCTAGTCAACTGCACACAGTTAAAGAATTTATGGTTAGATAGAAACAACCTCCAAGGTATAATATCTACTTATATCACCAATATCCCAAAAAGCTTAGAGATCATGGTTCTAAAAGAAAACCAATTCACAGGTTCTATACCATCAGAGATAGGAAAGTTCACGAACCTCATGGTAATTCAGTTAGATAATAATTTTCTTTCAGGGAAAATTCCAGCGACGGTTGGGAACCTCCAAAACTTGTCCATTCTGACCATATCCAAAAACCAACTTTCTGAAGAAATCCCAACATCAATTGGGAAGTTAGAGAGGCTTACTCAACTTCTTTTCGAGGAAAATAATTTGACCGGACCCATACCTTCTAGTTTAGAGGGCTGCAAACAACTGACAACACTCAATCTTTCTTCCAATAACTTGTATGGAGGCATTCCACGGGAACTGTTTTCGATATCTACACTTTCTGTTGGCTTAGACTTGTCCAATAACAAACTCACTGGAGACATACCGTTTGAGATTGGTGGATTGATCAATCTGAATTCACTTAGTCTTTCCAACAATCGATTATCAGGTGAGATCCCCTCCACACTTGGTCAGTGCCTTCTTCTGGAGTCACTCCACTTAGAAGCAAATAATCTGCAACGAAGCATCCCAGATTCTTTCATCAACTTAAAAGGCATCACTGTGATGGATCTTTCACAGAATAACCTGTCTGGTAGAATTCCTGAATTTTTGGAGTCACTTAGCGCTTTACAGAGTCTAAATCTATCCTTCAATGACATTGAGGGCCCTGTCCCTGGAGGCGGCATCTTTGCTAAACCGAATGAAGTGTACATCCAAGGAAACAATAAGTTGTGTGCAACGTCTCCAGATCTACAAGTACCACAGTGCTTGACATCAAGACCCCAAAGAAAGAAGCATGCCTACATTTTAGCTGTTCTGGTTTCACTTGCTAGTGTAGCTGCAGTCACAATGGCGTGTGTTGCTGTCATTATTTTGAAGAAGAGAAGGAAAGGAAAGCAACTAACCAACCAGTCATTAAAAGAGCTAAAGAATTTCTCGTATGATGATTTATTCAAAGCAACAGATGGTTTCTCTCCTAACAGTCTTGTTGGATCCAGAAGATTTGGATTGGTGTACAAAGGTCAATTCAAGGTTGAAGAATGTGCAGTTGCCATAAAGGTATTCAGGCTCGACCAATTTGGAGCACCAAGTAACTTCCTTTTTGAATGTGAGGCATTGAGAAACATTCGCCATCGGAATCTTATAAGAGTGATTAGTGTCTGTTCAACGTTTGATCCAACTGGAAATGAATTCAAAGCACTCATTCTTGAGTACATGGTAAATGGTAACCTAGAAAGCAGGCTCCATCAGAAAGAGTACACAAAAAACACGAAAAGACCATTGAGTTTAAGCACACGAATAGCAATAGCTGTAGATATTGCTGCTGCATTGGACTATCTTCATAATCGATGCACTCCTCCTTTGGTACAGCGTGATCTGAAACCAAGCAATGTCCTTTTGAATGATGAAATGGTTGCATCTCTCAGTGATTTCGGTCTTGCAAAGTTTCTTTCTGTTGACTTTTCAACAGGATTCAATAATTCATCGAGTGCTGTAGGACCAAGAGGATCTATCGGTTACATTGCACCAGGTGAGCACATGTTTGACTCTTGTTTTTTTTTTAATCAGAATGAATTGTACTTATGTATACACGATATTTGTCCTGTAAATGATGCTTTGGCACAGTATCGATATTTTTACCAACTTTCTGAAATAGCTAAGTGGAGGACTTTAATATTAAGTTTTGCACAACATTGCAGAGTATGGCGTGGGGTGCAAAATCTCAGTTGAGGGTGACATCTACAGCTATGGAATTATTCTGCTGGAGATTATTACAGGAAGGCGACCAACTGATGACATGTTTAAGGATGGTGTAAACATCCGCAACTTTGTGGAGTCATCACTTCCACTGAATATCCATAACATTTTAGAACCAAATCTCACTGGATATCATGAAGGTGAAGATGGAGGACAGGAAATGGTTGAAATGCAGCACTGTGCCATGCAACTCGCAAACCTTGGTCTAAAATGTTCTGAGATGTCACCCAAGGATCGGCCAAGAACAGAGGAGGTTTATGCTGAAATGTTGGCCATCAAAGAAGAATTTTCAACATTGTGCTCATTGGGAAGTGTATCTATGTTACTGTAATTCACATAGTACCTCTGTAGCAGTTGCACTTCGCGTATGGAAAAAGATTTGTACAAGGCAGTTGATCAAATAAATGCGTAGCCAGGGACAAATAAGTATTAGTACTTTTCCTAGTATAAATAAAACTGGTGCAGTACTTGGGATCCGTACTAAGTGTCAACCCTGGCTATAGTACTAAGTGTGGTACTGGGAAACAATACCAAGTGTAAATAACAGTACGCATGACTGCTTCTACCACCGCATGTTTAGTTCAGAATCACCACATGTTTTAATGTTACCCCAAACTCCCTAAGCATCATAGCCCAATTGTGTGATGACCTAAAAAAATTCGAGCCCTTTTAGAACAAACTTGAACTCAATGTGTGTTGTGGACGCTTTCATTGGAAAGCAGTATAGCAGGAAGAAGAAGAAGGCGCCAGCAGCCTCTAGTGGCTAAATATCGGCCATAGTTATCTGTTAGGAGGCTGTTCCTATAAGTTAGGATCTATAGCGTAAAAATAGGAGATTGGTTAGCAGTTTGTGGTGCTCCGCCGGCCATTAGGGATTATAACTAAGGGTCGGCTGATTAGGAAAGGCAAGCAGAAATAGAGTCATCTTGTTCAGAGCCTCCCAGGGAGGGTGAACTAGCTCTATCGCTGCTACCATTTCTAGGTTTAGCCATTGTAATCCTCCTCCAGTTCATCAATAAAACAGCCAGATTCCTAGCCCTATCAATGTGAAACATTAATGACTGATACAATGAAACTAATGGTTTTATGCTAGCCCACAGTGCTAAAATATAACACACTTCATCCCATATAATATATAACTAAAGTTTTAGTTAGATGCTGCAAAGCAAGATGCCCTTCTATTTTTTTCAAGCAATAACTCCAAAGTGTGATGATGAAATAAAATGAATATTCTAGGCATCTATATAATATGTGTTTCAATCATGTGTTTGTGGCCTCCCATTTTACATTTCATAGCACATATTATGCAAAAAAAGCAAGATGACCAACCTTCTCTGAAATTTAGAAATCTGAAGAACAGAACAAAATTTCACATAACTGAATAACACCATGCCATTTTCACTAAACAACAGCCTCTGAACTACAATGGCAATTCCAATAAATAACAAAATCATTCATATGATTGCTACTATATCCTAGCATTAAAACCCTATTTGCAAAACATGTAATGAAAGTTAGTATGCACATGGGGGCCATAAAAAATACTATGCTCCAACGTTGATATTTGTAGACTGTGTTCTTTTCCTTGGTTATAGCCTACTATCTATCTGACTTTACTTCCAATTTGTTTCACTATAGGTGTGGGGTATGGGCTCCTTTTTCTTTGAAAAAAATGGTAAAGTAGTGGACAATCTCAATCCGTATAGTGGTACTAGTGCTTGGACCTCTAGTTATAACGACTGACAACACAGAGCAGTAAACCATTTTATTGGGAATGGGCCATGTAAACAGCGTTGTGCAAACCTGAAGCAATGCGAACCCGTACACTCTCCTCGCTTGACAGGTCTCTACCCTCATACTGAAAGGTAGCAGCAGACCCTGTACAGTGTGGGTATATGGGGCATGGACCAGTCAACACGTTTCTCAACCCATATTACATACACCAAACAAAGAGGATTAAACATAAACACCATCATCAAAAACATAAAAATAGAAATTGCAGGGCACTGACAAGACTAAAATGCTGAATACCACTCCAAGCAACAAACCATGTCATGTCATTATTCTACTAGAAAAAAATAACAAGCTGGTCTAAGATGTGAAAAGATCACTATCTCTATATGCCCCTACTTTCTCTAGTGCTACAAGCCATACATGGATTTTAGACTGAAATATATATAAATAAAATTGTTTAAATCTGTGTAGTACTGAATACTTATCATGAGGTATTGTTCGACCAAAAACACCTGCAGGCCATGCTACTTAGAAGCCAGCAGCCACTCCAGTTCATGGAGTTCTCAACATGAGTACATTCTCCCCCCCCCCCCCCCCCCCCCCCCCAAAAAAAAAAAGGTAGCTTAATTAATTTTCCATGTCCATTAAGCTGCATTCTCTTCTCCATGTAGTTTCAGAAACCCAACACTACAATCCTAGCCAGCTGCACAGTTTTCACATAGCAAACCAAATTCAACACAGCAAGCTAGCTAATCGTCAGTTCAAATCTCAAAAGCAAAAGGAAAATCTCAAGGCCACTGACCTCGGGGCCGGCGGCGAGTCGGAGGCACGGAGCAGGGGAGCCGGGGGATTCGTCAGGGCCACGGGCGTCTTCCTCTCAGACCTACGGGCTCGGGTGCGCTGGCCTGTGGCGCTCCTCGCCAGCGTGGGCTCGGGTTCCGCTCCAAGGAAATCGGCCGGAAGTCGGCCCTCCTCGCCGGCGCGGCTCTTCGCGGGCATGTGGCCATGGGCGCGGCGCGGAGCAGAAGCTGGCGGCATATAGTAGAGGCCAGAGGCACGGAAAAGCTGGCGGATGAGGGTTTGGTGTAGGCTTCTTTTTTTTTGAAACAGTTTGGTGTGGGCTTTTGGCTTACATGGGCCAAGTTTTGACCGACACATAAGAATTTTTTTTAATTTTAACCATTTTTTAAATATAATTTTAAATCTAACGCTGTCGGATTTTTTTTTTAAACTAACACTTTTGGCCGCGCCTATTGCCCTGGCGTGACCAAATACATGTGTCGCGCCATGCATGGCGGCGCGGCAGAGGGCTGACGTGGCGAGGGCCGGCCTGGGGGACCGATGACGTGGCAGGTCCTGCCGCGCCACCGACCTTGGCGCGGCAGTGCCGCGCCCTGATCCGTGGCGCGGCTGGACCAAATATACCGCCCGAGCAGGTACACCACCTGGCCGCTGCGCCTGCCGCCCGTCCGGGGTACCTGGCTGGTTGAATCAAAACGCGTCGCGCCCGTATTTTGTTGAGTTTTTTTCACGCCCGAATAGAGAATTTGATAAGTCAATGATTAGTTTTTTATCTTTCATAATACGGTTATTAACTAATCGATTACGAAAAAACGCCACCGGCGTCCAGATACGTCGGGACTGCCAGTTCTCGAAGTAGTTGGTACTTAATCTCGCCGGCAGTGCTGCCGCGACTCAAAGAAACGAATAAGAAGCAAGTTGACAAGCTGCCACATAATATATTCATTGTTTTGACATAAGTTAGAGATAACATAACCAAATAACCCCGCAAGTTTCGGATGCCAATATTCGTTTGACCTAACAAACTAAGACCCAGGAGTGTAAGGACCCCTCGGACGCCTCTGTCTCTTCGGATTTGTTGGCAACACATTGGGAGTGTAGCCAACGTCGGTATGGTCGCGTCGACGGTGCGTACCGCTCGTACCCTGCAGGTATATGATACGCACGATTACTTATAATTCTTTATGATCGTTAGTTCATGGAGCCTACGTATTGAAACAAACTATCTTTGTTAATACCTGTGAGGCTCCTTGGGTGCCAAGCAGGGCACCACCTAACTGAGACATACCGATCTCGTCCTACGGCCATTCGTCCCACTGGTCGTGCTGTCCGCGGAAGCCCGGGGGTTCGTCGTCGTCCTCCTCCTCGTCCTCGATTGCAGGGTCCTTCCCAGCGCTATGATGTGGTGGTGTACGCACCGCGGAAGTGGCACCTGTCATCGGCTGAGAAGAGCCGTCTAGTGTCCTCAAAGAGGCTGAAGACGTGCCACCCGACCGCGCCGGGAGTGGCGGTTCCTCATAAGGAGTGTACATGCAGCTCAGCTTCTGAGCTAGCTTCCTGCAGCTCTTCTTCACCTTCTGCATAAATAGACGTTAAAGTTAGTTCATTACCCAAACGCATATACACTAAAGAAATATTTTTGAAACAGACAAGTTTATGTTTACCTCCACAAAAGCCGCGAGAACGCCTGGCCCCTGCCCTCTAGACTCGTGAAGCCGGAACGCTGCTTCGTTGAACAGCCTTGACAATTGTGTCGCCTGGGTAGAGAAACACGGTTGGACAGTTTTAGTACACATACTTAATACCAAAAGGATAACAAATTATACCATTCAAGTATCTTACCATGTATCTTTGAAGCAAGGCTCTCTGTAGCTGTGTGTCCTCCCTAGTGGTAACGTCGTAAACATCTTCGATGACATCTTCCTCCGAGTCCTCGTCAATCGCCACGTCAGTGTACGGGGGCTTGATATGTGTCCTCGTAGACATGTGAAGCCACCGCAGGTACTCGTCGAAGGTGTGCTGGTCGTGTGGAGGACCCGCAAGGACCGCATGTGGTACCCTGGTCTGCCACAAATGGATGTACAAGATGTGTGTCACGTGTCAGTTCTTGGTCTTGTACCTCTTCCTGCGGTCAAACCTGCAACAAAACGATGTTAGTTGTACCAAACACACCTCTGAATTATAGCATTGTTATTAATCGATAACGCACCCGTGCAATTCTTGGTTGGTGGAGTAAAGCGGTGGTGGGCAGCATGTCATTCTTCCAAACTGTCTACAGACCCGGATGGGCAAGTGAATCTCGACCACATGGAAGAAAATAAGAGGGACGTCGCAGCGATACTCGTGTGACTCGTCCCTAGTGACAGGACTCAGATAGCCCTGGAGCTCCGGAGAATCCTAAGGACACCAAAATACCTAAAATTTTGTAATTATGTTAGGTTGTGATATAGTGTACATCGAAGAAGACACTGGTACGATAGTATAGAGAGCGTAACCTGGTGCTGTGTCAGTACGTCGAGACCGTCTGTGTACTTCCTGTACTTGCGCCACGCATTCCCTCTAACTAACTGTGCTTCCGTCCAGATATATAGAGCTGTAGGGAGTGTATCATGTCCGTTTCATCGCTGCATTGAACACGATAATGAATTAGCAACAAATAATCTCATCATATATAACTGCCTGGAATAATATAATGAACCGAAGTACTTACCGATAAACCATTATTAAGGGGCCTCCCAACGAGCAATCGTTGCCAACACCAAACCTAGAGTAGGTAGGAGCAACCCCCAAGGTTCGCATGTCCTGAGGTGCGATGGCAGGCAACGCATAGCTGTCGATACGTCCATGCCAGGACTGCGCTGCCCCAGCTGTACCCCGCTATGTTTCCCATGGCTGGCGAAGTACGTCAAGGAAGATCCAGCTGATGGTGTTGCCTGGAGCGTCTGGGAAGAGGAAAGCACCAAGAAAGTGCCAAAGCCACACTCGAGCAAACCTGTCGATCTGAGCCTCCTCAGCTTGTGGGTCCAAGTACTCAAAGCGCTCCGTGATCCAGGACGACGAAACACCGGAACTTTTCCTGTAATTGATCAAAGAAAATAAGACCCAATGCCAGCTGTAAAGCAATGCAAGTATTAAATAGGCTTGAATTTCTCACTTATTTTTCTTGGAAGCCTCGTCGTCCGGTGAAAGAAAGCCAGTAAACTGAGCCACCAGCTCCCTCCAATGATCGTTGTCAACTATACCTGTCACTGGAAGTCCCCCCAACCGAAGGCCTAAAATAGCCTTCACGTCCTGCAACGTCAAGTCATCTCGCCACAAGTAGGTGGAACGTGTGGGTCTCGGGCCTCCACCTGTTATAAGAATAGAACGACTGTTAGTTGCCTCAAATTTATTAGAAGAAAGTTTACGTACAAAGAATGCACTCGCACCTGTCTACAGCTACAGTAAGTAGTGCTGGGTCAAGGGGCGGAAGACCGTGGTTCACAACACGGACAAGCTCGAGGAAGTCGGCATGCCGTATGTACGGCGCGTAACGCTCGTCCCACTGATGCGCCCTGGTGTGCGTGCGGGGCCTCAAAGGAGGCAAGGCCACCTCTGCGTCATTGTCGTTCAAGATGTGTGCTCGGTGCTGGTCGTCGTACTCCACCTCAAGAATGGGGTACAACGGGTGCTGCGTGGGAGGGGCCATCTTGTTACAAATTGATAAACAAAACGTTAGAGTATTCAAATTAATAAAATTTAAATTAACATTATGTAGCATTGCAAAATTTGAACTACTTGTTATGCAATATGAAAGCACATGTATATATTCAAAGTAAAATAAACACTAACCCAAAATAAATCGGCACAAGGCTAGGATAAACAAGCGAGCAAAAGAGGTAAAGCCGGATGGTCATGTGCTATGGACGTGGATAGGGGCTAGAGATCGTAAAATAAACACCAACCAAGAAGCGAGGGAGCGAGTTACGCTCAGCGTTACGGCCACGGCAGGATTAACCCACGATCGAAACGTTCGAATGAATTATGATCCCTCGACCGGCTCGCTACAATCCCTAACTAAATAACTAACTATAAACTAAATAATAACCGGATCTAGCAGTGACAACCGCATCACTATAATCCCTAACTAAATAACTAACTACAAACTAAATAATAAATACCTAATCAATCACAAACTAAATATCCAAAAACAATAATAATCACAAACTAAATAATAAATACCTAAAACCTAAAAACTACTTACGTAAATCACAAACTAATTATCCTAATACAATAATAATCAAAATAACTTTAAATCAAGAGAGAGCTACCTTAGGAGCGGGCGGCCTTGACGCGCCGGGGTTCGTGGCGCAGTCGGCGAGGGTACTACGAGGGCGCGGGCAGGCGTGGCCGGCGGGAGTGGCCGGCGAGGGCGCGGCGTGGGCGGGCGCTGGAGGCGAGTGCTGGGCGGCGGCGGGGCGCGGCGGCGTGCTGGCGGCGTGGGCGGGCAGGCAGGGGTGCGTGCGGGCGGGGGGCTCGCGCGCTATATTTATTTGGCCCTGCCGCGCCATGGATCAGGGCACGGCAGTGCCGCGCCAAGATGGGTGGCGCGGTAGAGCCCTGCCCCGTCAGCGGTCAGCGGACCGAGTCGCCGCCACGTCAGCCCTCTGCCGCGCCATCATGCATGGCGCGACACAGTCATTTGGCCGCGCCAGGGCAATAGGCGCGGCCAAAAGTGTTAGTTAAAAAAAACGACCGTGTTAGATTTAAAATTAGTTTTCAAAAAGTGTTAAAATTAAAAAAAATCACACATCACAGGTCTTCTATCCCTAATTTGGACAGTATATAGAGAAAAAAAATGTTCCAACAGGCTTCTAAGTTTTTTTAGTCTCCTACTAGACCCTTTTCACTATCCATTCTTGTTGGGCCAATAGGTAGCTACGCCCGACGCCTCCACGGATCATGTCACCGACTGTCGTTCGCCCCGCCGCTACCTCCTTTGTCACCAACGGTCCTCGTCGACGCTAGATCTGGACAGCCAACGGCGCCACTCGACCTTGCCGGATGCTCGGGCTTGCGCAAGCAGCGGCGACGCAAGTTGCGCAAGCTCTGACTTTTCTACCCAACACGACGGACCTTCCCTGCGCAGGTGGACTTCCCTGACGACGGACCTCCCGGTGTTAGACCTCACCAAACTCGAGGGTCAATAGCCTCCACCGTCGCACCCCCTCCCGCATCGACAATGCTCTTCCCCGTCGACCCTCTTCCTCTCTCGAGCGCGCGGCACGACCCCTCCTCTATTGGCGGCCCTTTCGATGGCCGAGTCCATCAAGACGACAAGGAAAGGAGGAGGATGACATGTGGGTCCCACATGTCATTGACGGGTAGAATGGAATATGAGAGCCATGGTTTATGTAGTGTTACTGGAGTTGAAAGCAAAAAATGCGTAGTACAAAAATAGGTGACTATCCAAGCAGCCAATTAGGGGGACCTATTTTAGATAGCATTGCTGGAGATCTCTTGATAGCGATCTATGCTTACAATCGGCAATGATACATCACTATTGGTTGTAAACAAAAATCGATAGTGATATCATGGTAGTGATTGTCTGTTTTACAGTAGTGAGATAAAGAAGCTAGTTCACTGCTTGATTGACTAATAGATGAGCAAGGAGGTGATGAAGCAGTAGAGTTCTGCTATCTTCTTTCTGTAATAGGTGTATCATTTTGTTTGATGTTGGTCGGAGTTATAAACTCCTTTTGTTAGCTGGTATGTGGTATCCCAAGCTAGTAATTAACACTCCTTACTAGCTTTAATTTCTTAAAAGCTAAGATGATCTCCTTTCATCAAAACAAAGAAGAAGAAGACACAAAGTGAAGAAAAAAAAAGAAAAAAAAAGGCAATTTCCAAGAACGTAATTTCCACACAAAAAAAAATCACCTCCAACAAAAAACAAATTAAAGTTAAGTATATTATCTTAACCACTCATCATTTTGAAATGCTGAAATTGAACTAACCCCAATCTGATTATAAACTACCGTAAACAGGAGTTTTGCCGTGTGTCCAAGGCACACGGCGAAGCCCAAAAAACACTCGGCAAATAATTTGCCGAGTGTTACACTCGACAAACAGCACACGGCGTAGACTGTGACGACAAAAATTTCTTTGTCGAGTGTTTTTTATCGTGCACTCGACAAAGACTTTGTCGAGTGTTAAAACCGACGCTCGGTAAAAAAAAGTAACGTGACGGCGAGAAGACGGTCATGGTGCGTTTGTCGAGTGTCTAACGGCACGGGCACTCGGAAAGATGCTATGTTTGCCGAGTGTCCACGCGAAAAACACTCGGCAAACATCCAGAGAGGACTGTAGAAGTGTATTTCTAAAGTTTTCCTGAATTTATTTTTCTAAAGGAAAATGGTCGTATAATGTGTGAGCTTGACTTGACGGTGATGTCATCAAGCTAGCAAGGCATTCTGCTCCCTCCGGCCACTCGCCCGCGCAGCGTTGCGCGCATTGCCGAGTGTCCACGCGAAAAACACTCGCCAAACATCCAGACAGACTGTAGAAGTGTATTTCTAAAGGTTTTCTGAATTTATTTTTCAAAAGAAAAATGGTCGTATAATGTGTGAGCATGACTTCACGGTGATGTCATCAAGCTAGCAAGGCATTCTGCTCGCTCCGGCCGCTCGCCTGCGCGGCGTTGCGCGGGTGCGTGCTGGGAGGAGTTGCAGGCGTTGTCGAGGAAGCCAGCGAGCCGCGTAGAGCTGCGCCACCCCGTCCCGAGCCGCCGACCGGCCGCGCGCCGCATCCCGGAGCACCTTCGGCCTGCTGGACCTCCACGAGGAGCACATCGTGAACATCGATGCCGTGCCCTCGCCGTGGGGTCGCAGAGCCTAAACTCCCGGCCGCGGGCCTGGTAGCCGTCCAGCAGGTGCAGGTGCGCCTCCAGGTTGTGGAAGCATGCCAGGTCCAGCATTTCCGCCTTGAGGTATGGCGACACCCTGTGGTCCAGCGTCAGCTCTGCGCCCCACTGGCACATGGCAAATCCACGAATATTGCCGAGTGTAACACTCGGTAAAGGGCACTCGGCAAAATATTGCAAACTAACTTTGCCAAGTGTTTTTCGTCGGACACTCGGCGAAGACTTTGCCGAGTGCCCCAAAAACACTCGGCAAACATTTTTTGAAAAAAATAAAAAAAAAGCATCAGCCGCTCCGGTGCTGGCCCGCCACCGCCGCTCGTTGGATCCACCAACGCCCTGGATCCGCCACTGGGGGGGCGCCAACGCCCTGGATCCACCGCCGACGGGCGCCACCGCCCTGGATCCACCGTCGGAGGAAGGAGGAACCACTCCGGCCGGCTAGGGATGCGGCGGCGGCCAACTGGCACGCCGGCGGCTCAGGCGTCCCCCTCCCCCGCCATCTTCTCCTCGGCCCACCATGCGGCACGTCGGAGATCGAGGAGGCGCCTCCCTCTCCGCCTCCGGCTCTGTCCCGCCCCCGCCTCCCCGCGCTGAACGCGAAGGATGCGGCAGTTGCTGCAGGGCTGGAGGGCAGGGTGATGGAGCTGCAGGCGGCGCTGGACAGCCGGCTACGGGAGCTCGAGGAGGCCAAGCGGCGGCGAGAGGGCGCCAACGAGCCGGAGCCGGAGGTCGCTGGCGGCGCGGAAGTGCAGGTGCTGCAGCACAAGCTAGGGACGATGCAGGAAAGAGTGAGCGGCATGAAGGACACGATGCTGGCGCTTGGAGGAGTTTTGAGGAAAAAAATTTTGCCGAGTGTTGTAGATCTAGCACTCGGCAAACGTTTTTTTTAACTTTTTTCTTCTCCTTTTTTTTAGAAAAAAGATTTTATATTTTTTGCCGAGTGTTGCAGATCTGGCACTCAGCAAAGATTTTTTTTTATCTTTTTCTTCTCATTCTTTTCTAGAAAAAATATTTTATATTTCTTTGCCGAGTGTCGTAGATCTAGCACTCGGCAACGATTTTTTTATTTTTTTCTTCTCCTTCTTTTCTAGAAATAATATTTTATTTCTTTGCTGAGTGTTTTTTTTTACACTCGGCAAACTTGCTCTTTGCTAAGTGTTTTTTTACACTCGGCAAAACCACTATTTTGCCGATTGTTTTTATTTGTCGAGTGTTTTTAGCGCAGCACTCGGCAAATCACTTATTCGTCGAGTGCCCGAGGAAATACACTCGGTAAACATAAAAACACTCGGCAAAGAGCAGGATTCCGGTAGTGCGACGTGCACGTACACGCCCAGCTCCCGCTCCCGCTCCAGTCGCGCCTTGAACCACGTGTTCCCCACCCGCGGGCTGGAGAAGGAGAAGACGCACACTAAGGATGAGGAATTTCGATTGTTGTGAGGAGAGACGTGGGGTGCGGTTTATTTATAGAATGGAGCAGCGGTCTCTGATTGGCGGAGGAATTGGTGCCGCGGATCGACGACGTGGAGGCCGCGATGTGCTTGCCGAGTGTCCGAGATCTGACACTCAACAAATCTGGGTTTGCCGAGTGTTGGATCGGGACACTTGACAAAGGATTTTTTTTTCATTTTTCTTCTTTTCCTTCTTTTTCTTGGGACGGCACACGTACTAACGGATGTCGACTTTGCCGAGTGCCCATCTTTTGCCGAGTGTTTTTGTTCTCGTTTGCCGAGTGCCAAACTTTGCCGAGTGTTTTTTAACTCTTTTGCTGAGTGCATTTATTTTGCCGAGTGTTTTTGTGGTAGCACTTGGCAAAGAGCTTTTGAGTGTCCGATATAATGCACTCGCTAATGATTCTTGCACTCGGCAAACTAAGGGTTTCCGGTAGTGATATCAGCCGTGACACTCATCTCAACGTAAGACACGTTGGTAGGTTGGTAAGTTGGACAAGGTATTTGACTGATGGCGATGGACATCCTTTCTTCTTCAATTCCTGCCCGCCTGCAGGCCGCCGGTGGCAGCTGTCCCACCAGTCCCCTCGGTGGTCATCCTGTATCTGCCCGGCAGGCCGGGCACCACCTTAGAACGTGAAACCGCCAACCACGACCCGGACCGAGGCGCAGTCGTCGTCGTCGTCATCCTCTGCCAGGATATGCCGGCAGCGGCACTCCTCTCGCTGCAGAACGCCCTTTCGCCTCTGCAAGCACGACGAGACCAAACCATACGCCATTGTCAGTACTCAGTCGTCACAAGTCAAACCTCCGGGCTCCGGCCATACGTATGTGCGCCTTGTATTGTACGACGCGCGCTCAGACCGACGGACCTGTAGATGTATATGTCCCTGCCCTCGGCGAGCTCCCTGTGGCAGAAGAAGCACCGCTGCAGGAACGAGCAGCTCGCCGACGTCGTCGGCGGTGGTGTACAGGGAGAGGAGGAGCGGCTAAAGGAAGGGAAGTGCCCTTGACGACGTCGCTCTTCGCGGTGTTGGTGGCGAGGAGGGTGGTGGCTTTGCTCGTGATTTGAGCTGCTGCTGGTGGGCGCAGCTGGTGCTGCTTCCGCTGCTGCGCCGCCGTCGTCTCCAAGAGCAGGCCTAAACCGGCATTGGCAGCCGCCATATGTGTTGTGTTTGATGTTGATATGTGTAGGTGTTGAATTCGTTTCACTTATGGGGTTTGGTGCCTGCTTATAAAGAAGATCAGATGTACTACTATCTATAAGCTCCTATATAAGATGCTTACTGTCATGGAAGTACTGAACGCGATCATCACCGAGGCTGACCGTCACGCGGTCCTTACACCGTTGCCAGGGAACGCGATCAAGTACCGTGCCTCGGTGTACGCTGACGACCTCGTCATCTTCCTCGCGCCCACACCGCAAGACTTCAGCTGCATCCGACAGATCCTAGAGCTGTTCGCCGGGCGTCTCGCCTATCCACCAACCTGTATAAGTGCACAATCACCCCAATCCGATGTTCTGCAGACGTGATCCAGGCCGTCCAGGAGGTGTTCCCTTGCAGGCTCTAGGACTTCCCTGTAGGACTTCCCTGTTAGAATAAACTACTGTTTTTCTTGTTTGAACACAGTAAGAGAAGGCAACGTCGAAAGGCCCCCTGCTGTGATATTGTAGCTGCTACAGGTGCAGGTGCCGCACGGCTCACCTGCAGCACTGTAGCCACATGTAGAGGCCGGCGCAGAGTCAGTCCTGTATGTTATCTAATTACTGTTACAGCATGTGCGTTGTACTAGAACTAGATGGATAAAGTTGTATAAATAAACTACCACGGCAACTCAGTAAAGAGAGTTTAGATTTACCATCTCACAGACAGGACTTCGGCCAACGCTGATGTCTTGTACTGTGTGTGCATGCTCTGTTTTTCCTTCTTCTTCTAGCTCCAGCCATAGTGTGTGGGGACGGACAATGCTTGTTCGTGGTCGGCATGGCTAGTGGGTGCTCGGCAACACTAGCGGGTGCTCGGCAAAACTGGTGAGTGGTTCACTCACCTGAGCCGGTGATCCTATGGGCCAACAAGTGGTATCGGAGCCGTACAAGCGCCATCGCCGGACTAACCGCTGGCGATGACGGGCGGTTCGGAGTTGGACGACAGCAGTGGCACTGCTGTGGCTGCCTAGCCACGACCAGAGGTCGTTGTTCGCACGGTGCGGGAGGTCAGCGGCACCAGTTGGCCGACGCTGACTCACGCCAACTATGGAGAGTGGTCGGTGACCATGAAGGTCAAGCTCAGAGCTCGACGGCTCTGGATTGATGTTGACATGGACACCGACAATGAGGAAGATGACATGTCAGCGTTGGAGTATGTCCTTGCTGCTATACCGGCAGAGTACAGGGAGCTGTTGGGGGCGAAGAGCTCGGCTAAGGAGGCGTGGGAGGCTATTGCGGCAATGCGCGTCGGTTCTGATCGCGCAAAGAAAGCGACGGCCCAGCTTCTGAAGCAGGAGTACGCCAACCTCAAGTTCAAGGATGGTGAAACTATGGAGGACTTCTCCCTCCGCCTGCAGACGCTCATCAGCAAGCTGAAGAGCCATGGCGTCACCATCGACGAAGAGGAGGCGGTCTCCAAGTACCTCCACTCCGTGCCGGCAAAGTACATCCAGATCGCTCTCTCCATAGAGACAATGCTGGACTTGTCCACCCTCACCATTGAGGATGTGACAGGCCATCTGCGGGCGGTGGACGAGCGCCTGGAGCAGGCGACAGCAATGAATGACAGCGGAAAACTGCTGCTGACGGAAGAGGAGTGTGCTGCTCGGAGGAACTCCCGGAAGGCAGCCTCCTCTAGCCACGGTGGCGATGGCAAGCGTTGTGGCAGGGCTTCTTCGGAGAAGAAGAAGCAAGTCGACCCCAATGTCTACCGGCGCTGTAGGAAGATGGGCCATTGGGCACGGGAGTGCTCAAATTGCAAGCATGAGAAGAAGGTTGAGGCTCATCTGGTGCAAGTTGATGATGAGGATGAGGCCACTATCCTGATGGCGACGTTTTGTGTACTGCACGACGTCGAGGCCGAGGAGAGGGAAGAGGCGACGACGGTGGAAGGACCTGGGAAGGCCCTGAAGACTGTCAACCTCGACAAACCACGCGTCCAAGTCCACCTCGGACGTGTGGGCGCCGACCAGGAGCAGCGGTGGTATTTGGACTCTGGTGCCAGCAACCACATGACAGGCTCCAAGGCATCCTTCTCCGAGCTCGACGACGATGTGACCGGTATGGTGAAGTTTGGTGACGGCTCAAGGGTGGCTATCCAAGGGCACGGCACCATCATCTTCAGGTGCCAGAATGGGGAGCACCGCGCGCTAACAGATGTATATTACATCCCGCAGCTGTGTTCCAGCATCATCAGCATTGGTCAGCTGGATGAGCGCGGTAGCGAGGTACTGATCAAGGACGGAGTCCTTAGGATCAGGGACCGGAAGCAGCGACTTCTTGCCAAGGTGAAGAGGTCCCTGAACCGGTTGTACCTGCTCGACCTAAAGGTAGAGCAGCCGGTGTGCCTAGCAGCAAGGCACTCTGAGGAACCGTGGATGTGGCATGCCCGGTTCGGACATCTCAGCTTCGACACGCTTGGTCTCCTAGAGAAGATGGTCCGAGGGCTACCCCACATCAAGCATGGAGGCGAGCTGTGTGACAGCTGCCTAGCCGGGAAGCAGAGGAGGCTACTATTCCCAAAGGCGGCCAAGTATCACGCGAAGGACGCTCTCGAGCTCGTCCACGGCGACCTCTGCGGGCCGATCACGCCAGCTACAAACGGTGGTCGGCGGTACTTCCTCCTACTCGTGGATGATTACAGTCGCTACATGTGGCTGCAACTTCTAATGAGCAAGGATGAAGCGGCGGCAATGATCAAGAAGTTCAAGATGCGCGCGGAGGCCGAGAGCGGCAAGAAGCTCCGAGTGCCGAGGACTGATCGTGGCGGCAAATTCACTTCGGTGGAGTTCGCTGCGTATTGCGCAGATCAGGATCTAGAGCGACACTACACCGCGCCGTACTCACCACAATAGAATGGCGTGGTGGAGCGACGGAACCAGACGGTGGTCGGCATGGCCCGATCCATGATGAAGGCCAAAGGCATGCCGACAAGGTTCTGGGGGGGAGGCGGGGACCACGGCGGTGTTCATCCTCAACTGCGCTCTGACCAAAGACCTAGCAGGCAAGACGCCGTTCGAAGCTTGGTATGGGCACAAGCCGAGCATGTCCTTCCTCCGGACATTCGGCTGCATCGGCCACGTTAGGAAGACAAAGCTAAACCTCACCAAGCTGGAGGATAGGAGCGCACAGATGGTGTTCCTGAGCTACGCGGAGGGTACCAAGGAGTACCGGCTCTACGACCCACGCGGAGACAAGGTGCTTGTCTCACGCGATGTCGTGTTCGATGAGAAGGCGGCTTGGGACTAGAGCAGTCCAAGCACGGGGGAAGCTGGCGGCTTCACCAGCACCTTTTTCGTCGAGCACTTGGTCATCCACGGTGGTGGAGACGCTGGGAAAGAGGTGTCGAGCATTTCGGGAGGAGTGCCGAGCACTCCAGTGGTAGAGCCAAGCACTTTTGGGGCAGTGCCGAACACTCCGGGAGGAGTACTAAGCACTCCTGGAGGGATGCCGAGCACGCCAGGAGTGGTGCCAGGAGGTTCTACAGTGGTGGAGACCACTCTAGGATAGGTGCCGAGCACTCCTGTGGCGGAGCCAAGACGTCTTACAGTGGCGCCAACCACTCCAAGGCTGAGGCTGAGCACTCCTACAATTGGGCCGAACACTGCAGGAGTTATGACGAGTTGTCCAGAAGTAGTGCCGAGCACTGCAACCAGGGTGCCGAGCACTCAAGGTGCTATGCCAAGCACTCCGGTGAAATAGGGAACTCCATCAACGCTGATCGAGTTTGCCTCACCTCCAAGTGGCATCACTGAGTTCATGGACGCCTACCACGAAGGTGAGGAGGTGCGGTTCCGCAGGCTGGATGACATCATCGGCGGCATAGAACCCTCAGGACTGGTTGGTCGGCTATTCAATGATGCAGAGCTGCTGCTCATCAGTGCAGAGGAACCACCCACGTTCGCATTGCCTGAGCAGGACGGAAACTGGCGACGGGCGATGCTAGAGGAGATGAAGGCGATCGAGGAAAACGAGACATGGCAGCTCGTCGATCCACCTCCAGGATGTCGTCTGATCAACCTAAAGTGGGTGTACAAGGTCAAGCGGGACGAGCTCGGCGCCATTGTCAAGCAAAAGGCGCGCCTCGTCGCCCGAGGCTTTGTTCAGCGTGAGGGCATCGACTTCGAAGAGGTCTTTGCGTCAGTAGCGCGCATGGAGTCGGTTCGTTTGCTACTAGCCTTGGCAGCAGCAAAGGACTGGCGCGTCCATCGCTTGGATGTTAAATCGGCCTTCCTCAATGGTGAACTGGTGGAGACGGTCTTCGTCAGGCAACCTCCAGGTTTCACCGTCAAGGGAGAGGAGCACAGGGTGCTCCGACTGTGCAAGGCGCTCTACGGGCTACGGCAGGCCCTAAGAGCATGGAACACCAAGCTTGACGCCACGCTGGGCGAGCTTGGGTTTCAACGATGCGCAACCGAGCACGCGCTCTACACGCGGCGACGGGGGAAGGAGGAGCTCGTCGTCGGTGTGTATGTGGATGACCTGATCGTCACCGGTGCGCGCACGGAGGACATCAACGGTTTCAAGCGCGAGATGGCGGCTCATTTTTGAATGAGCGATCTCGGCGCACTCTCCTACTACCTTGGCATCGAGGTGAGATAGGGGAAGGAGGAACTCACGCTCGGTCAGAGCGCGTATGCCTCCAAGCTATTGGAGAGGAGCGACATGGCTGAGTGCAAGCCATGCGTGACTCCGATGGAGGAGCGGCTGAAGCTAACGAAGGCCAACACCGCGGCGAAGGTGGATGCAACACTCTACCGGAGCATTGTTGGCGTACTGCGCTATCTAGTCCACACGATGCCGAACATTGTGTTCGCCCTGGGCTACGTCAGTCGCTTCATGGAGGATCCCAGAGAGGATCACTGGGCTACGGTGAAGTGGCTACTGCGCTACGTCAAGAGGACGGTGGATCATGAGATCATCTTCCCAAAGAACGGCGGGAGTAGGCTGTAGCTCACTATGTTCAGCGATGCAGACATAGCGGGGGACATCGACGGACGATGGAGCACCTTTGGCATGCTCGTCTTCCTCGGGTTGGTCCCAATCTCATGGCTGTCGCTAAAACAAAGGGTGGTGGCGCTATCTACGTGCGAGGCGAAATACGTAGCAGCGGCCACAATGGCGTGCCAAGTTGTGTGGCTGCGTCGGCTACTGGGCGAGCTGACCGGCGTGGAAGCTCACCTACCAGCACTGATGGTGGACAGCCAGCCCGCCATTGCCCTCGCGAAGAATCCGATTCTGCACGACCGGAGCAAACACATCGACGTGAAGTTCCACTTCCTCAGGGACTGTGTCGATGGAGGGCAGATCATCGAGTTCGTCGAAACTAGTCGACAACTCGCGGACGTCCTCACCAAGTTGCTCTGACGTCTTCGACTCACGGAGCTGAAGGAGATAATCAGCGTGGAGGGGATAGATAGCAGTAGGTTTAGGGAAAAATTGTTAGAATAAACTATTGTTTTCCTTGTGTGAACACAGTAAGGGAAGGCGGCGCCGAAAGGCCCCCTGCTGTGATACTGTAGGCGCTGCAGGTGCAGTCGTCGTACGGCTCACCTGCAGCACTGTAGCCACATGCAGAGGCCGGCGTAGGGTCAGCCCTGTATGTTATCTAGTTACTGTTACAGCATATGCGTTGTAGTAGTACTAGATGGGTAGAGTTGTATAAATAGAGTACCACGGCAACTCAGTAAAGAGAGTTTAGATTTGCCATCTCACAAACAGGGCTTCGACCAACGCGGGTGTCTTGTACTGTGTGTGCATGCTCTATTCTCCCTTCTTCTTCTAGCTTCAGCCATAGTGTGTGGCGACGGACAATGCTTGTTCGTGATCGGCACGGCTAGTGGGTGCTCGGCAACACTAGCGGGTGCTTGGTAAGATTGATGAGTGGTTCACTCACATAGACCGGTGATCCTGTGGGCCAACATTCCCAACCAAATACCTGAGCTCCTTTGTCGCTGTCCAGACTGAGCCGCGCCGACGAACAGGTGCTGGTCGACGCGGTCGCCGCCCGAATCCTGACTTGGAAGGCTGGCCTTCTGACGAGCGTGGGTAGAGCCACGCTGACGCAGACAACTCTCTCCGCGATCCCAGTACACGTCTCCATCTGTGGCAGCCTATCGGCACGGGCTATTGGGGAGATCGACAAGAGGAGGCGCGCCTTCCTCTGGGCGGGCACTGACTCAGTCGCCGGCCGGAAGTGCAAAGTCGCTTGGCCCATCGTCTGCTTGCGCCAAGGACCACGATGGACTGGGGTTGCCGGACCTTACTCGGCTTTGCCCTGCGCCTACGCTGGGAATGGTTGTGTCGGACACAACCTGACGCCGCATGTTCCGGGCCAGAACGCAAAGGTCGACCACATGTTCCGGGCCTCGGTCACCGTTCAAGTGGGCGACGGCGCCTCCGCACGCTTCTGGACAGACTCCTGGCTGCCGGACGGTGCCATCTGCAACTTTGCGCCAAACCTTTTCCAGGCGGTTGGGTGCCGCCGGCACAAACGCACCGTCAAGAAGGCACTCACAAATCGCCAATGGGCAAGAGACATCACTGGCGCTCCGACTGCCGCAGTCCTCTGCGAATACGTCCACCTTTGGGACATGGTCGAGACATTCCAGCTACCGCCGCATTCCTCTGACCGCTTCATCTGGAAGTGGACGGCGAACGGCACCTACACCGCCTCCTCGGCATACAGAGCATTCTTCACTGGAATGATCTCTTTGGTTGGCGCCAAGTTCGTTTGGAGGGCTGTTGTGCCGCCAAAGGTGAAATTCTTCTTTTGGATTGCCCTTCACGGTCGCTTGTGGACAGCCGAGCGCCGAAAACGTCATGGCCTTCAGCTGGAGGACAGCTGTGCGTTGTGTGATCAACACGACGAGACCACCGATCATCTACTGGCTTCTTGCTCTTTCACGCGCGAGGTCTGGGTCCGGCTGCTATCGAACGCAGGGCTGCAGCAGCTGGGGCCGCGCCATGACTCCGCCGTGGCCGACTGGTGGCTGCAGACTCGGGTTGCCATCCCAGAAACCTTCAGGCGCGGCTTCGACTCCCTCGTCCTGCTCGTCTCCTGGGCCATCTGGAAAGAACGCAACAGGCGGACCTTCGACCACGACGCTGAAACGACGGTGCACATCCTTGCTCTCATCCGCGAGGAAGAAGACTCCTGCATCGCCGCCGGGTTCCGGAGCCTGGCCTCGCTGCTCGCGGTAGCTAACTAGGGAGCGTCATTACATTTCCTGGTCGCAAAACTAGTTAATCACTTAGTACGACAGGATAGCTCCACCGTTAAAGCCGTTGATTGCTGTTAGTGTCCCACCGGTAGGCATGCAGCAGCAACTCGCCGTCACACGCCTACGGGCTGTGTAACAATTCCAACTTCCCTTAACGAAGCACGTGCTATGCACGCTTTAAAAAAATATATAAGATGCTTACAATAAACTTTCCACGCGGGAGTAAAGTCATGTTTAGTACAACTCCGTTTTAATGGTGAACCAGTTAGTTTTTTCTAGTTTCAGCCGGTGAAGCTGAAGTGGAGCTAGCCAAAGCTATTTTAAAAAATCCATTTGGTAAAATACCTTTCATGCTCGGTAAAAACAATGAAATGGCAGTAATACTCTTTTATTTTTCTTCTTCGTTGCCCGGTCAATCTAAGAACAATTCCAACCAAAATCTTACTTGAGCCCTCATCCCATTTTGAAAGTTTTTACACATGAAAAAGCTCTTCAACCGAGCTATGTTGAGGGGCTCTCATCCTCTCTCCTGAACCCCATACGTAGGAGCCTCTTATACTCTTCTTACTTGTCCTTTCTCTCTTCCCACAAAGCTGACAAGTGGGCTTGACGAGCAGAGGTCATGGCAATATAGTGTAAAGTAGTAGGAGATTGACCGGAGTGACGCTAAGAAGTATGGGACGAGACATTGATACGTAGCTTCCCATTTGAGAGAATTGGGGGTCAAAGTTTGCAAGGTTGGCGGGAGTTGTTTTAAGTCTGCTAGCCTCTAGCCGAACTAAAGGAATGTTGGATCTAAAAGGTTCCGGCCACCGTCCGTTCTCCTGTTGCGGGATGGATAAAAAGCTCATCTTTTTCACCCGGTTACTCTTCCCTGCTCATCCTGACACCGTCCCGTCGTCCACCTCTCGTCGGCGACTCCTAATAGTGTTGCGAGCCAAAGACATGAGCGCTGTTGAGATGCATGCCATTGGAGCAAGGACCATCACTACCGGAAACGGTAGCTTTGCCTGTGCCACAGCCAAAAAAACACTCGACAAAGGCTTTACCGAGTGTAACACTCGGCAAACAGCACACGGCATCTACAGTGCCGGCAAACATCTCTTTGCCGAGTGTTTTTTATCGAGCACTCGGCAAATACTTTGCCGAGAGCTGAAACCAACGCTCGGCAAAAAAAAGTAACGTGACGGCGCGGAGACGGTCACGGTGCGTTTGCTGAGTGTCCGGGATTTGACACTTGGCAAAGCAGCCATGTTTGCCGAGTGCCCCGGCCCTGACACTCGGCAAATATGCCCTTGTTTGCCGAGTGCCCAGGCACTGACACTCAGCAAACATGGCAGCTTTGCCGAGTGACTCGGTAAAGACTGGCCCAGAATATACAGATTTTGGCCACATGTCCGCTTTGCCGAGTGTTTTTACCTTGGCACTCGGCATATATTTTCAGTTTTTATGGTTCGGTCAACGTACCTCACTCAAATAAACATTACAGGCATCACACATAGTTCACAATAAGCATCACCAGCAGTTCATATAGATATATCGGCAACACATAAATACAAATAAACTTTAGAATCACAAGTAGGTTCATTCACAACCACAAATGCAAATAAAATTCACTGAGTGCAATGGTGTCCACCGAGTAGCCACTGAGTAGTCACAAGTAATCCACAAATGCGAATGCAAATGCAAATGCAAATAAAATCACAAGTAGTCACTGAGAAGGCCACGGTGTCCACTGTGACCAGGCTGGGTCATGAGGTTCATTCGATGCCGCTGATTGATTCTGCACAAAGGAGAAGAGATAAATCATTCTAATTTCTAGTTTATTTCTAGTTTGTAAACTATAAATCATTCTAGTTTCTAGTTTCTAATTTATTTCTAGTTTCTAGTTTATTTCTAGTTTCTAGTTTCTAGTGTCTGGGCATCTTTGTAAGATTGATTCTACATAAACTAGAAACAGTGATTATAAGGTTGTGAAGTGACTCACAGTGCCTGAAACAATATTTGGAGCCGGTTAAGGAGGAGGGACTGGCATCGGTGGCGGAGGTTGACCGATTGCAGCGTAAACACCCCTCATATATTTAAACATCTGCAGCCGCTCTACCTCCATCCTCTATCAGTCGCCTCCATCCTTGCCTCTAGCTCCTCCCAGCGTCTCGTTTCTTGCTCCAGCTGAGCCTACAATATTTCATCCCAATATTACAATGCAATGCAAAAGTATGTAAAAATCAATGAATGATGAATAAAACAGAAATAACCTAAAGTGCGTTCATCTGGAACCGTATAGAGTCCGGCCGTGGGCGTATCGCCGGGCTAGAACTCAGGCTCTGTGCTTGAATCTGAGAGAGAGTGGGAGTACTGGCCGTGTCGATTGTGCCGTCGACAATCTAGAACCAACCATGCTTCTTGCCTCCTCCCGCCCTCATGACCACTTCTCCATCAAGGTCATGGACGCTCGGATCGTACTCTGGGCCATGGACCGCCCTTGCCATCGATGTGTATCCATTGAGCCGGCTATGGACGGACTCGTTGCTGTACTCCAAGGGTGGGTCCTCCGGGTTGTAGGCGACGTCGGCCGTCGCCTTGCCCTTGTGGGCCAAAGCATATGCCATGAACTGGGAGCAAGGCTCACCACCATGTGCCGCCGACTATTAAAAAAAGCAATATGATTAGAAATTATGCAGAATTGAACGTTAGAATAAAGAAATGAATTCACGTACCCATCTAGCTGCGTATCCTGAGAGGTTGAGGTTGCCTTGATGGTGTGGTGCACCCGACATTAGCAAACGCCGCTCTCGGCAAGCGTTGTGATTCTCCTCCCACACGGGGTCGCACCACCTGTCCACCATCCGGGCCCAGCACTGTAGATCGTAGGCACACCACCACAGAGGCACCTACGTCATCAAGTATATGACATAAGAAGATGAAATTAAGCATAATTAATCTCAAAAAAATAAGTATTAATGTTCTATATTTACCTTCAGGTATTGTTCCGTAGTCGGCCTCAAGGTTCTTGCCGCACTTTTAGGGACCCTCACTCTAAGGATTTCTGTGTGGTATTGGATCACGGCCAGGATGCACGCCTTGTAGTGCATGTCCTTGATGAGTTTCTTGGTGGCTTTGTTAGCCACATCATCCGCCTTGGCCTCGTATCCCTTCTCGCATCTAAAGAAATTCTGCATATAGACGCGATGTATCCAGTCATTATTTCAAGAATGTCCAATCAATGTGATGTATTGAGCAATGTAGTGCGAGAAAGACTTACCCAAAGTTCGGCCTTGACACGCTGCGCCTTGTCGGTGAATACCCTGCCATCCCGATCAGGGGCGTTGGGGACGATGGCATAGTGGGCCCACGTGTAGGCCAGCTTGATAGTTCCGCACTAGGCCAGGGAATTTTCCTTGATCAAAAGACCAAGGATGTCGTTCACATGGTGTGCGTGATCACCCCCACCGACCTTCGTCCAACCCCTGCCCAAGTGATTAAGATAAATTATTAGTTTCTATTGTAATTTTGAATATATCAAACAAAAAATTAGTGATAACATCTAAAGTTACTTACTTGTCTCCATCGGGTCGAATCAGCGGGCGCCTCAAAGGAGGTATCGGTCGCCTCGGGAGGGTCGAGGGACCTCATAACAACACATGCGACGAAGTAGAGGAAGAGGTACCCCCTGTCTCCTCCTCCACCCCTGCCTCCTCCTCCACCCTTGCCTCCTCCTCCTCCTCGGAGGATGAGGAGGATGAGTGAGCGGAAGGTACCTCAGACGGCGATGAAGGTATAGGCGACGGTGGCCTCATCTTCCCTCGACCCCTGGGTCTACCCCAAGGTCTCTTCCCGGACCCCTCAACTACATCGAACCCTGCAGCTGCATTGGTCCCTTTACGCGTCGCTGTCGCTTTTGAGTAAAGCGACGTTATCCTCCTCATACCGCCCACCATTGATCAATCACCTACAATTAAAAAGAGTAAACCAATTAGCACAGATAATACATCGAAATAGATGCAAAATAAACAAAACATACTTAGAAAATAACATGGTATGACAAATAATAAATCAATTAGCACGGATCATACATGTATTAGAAATAATTATCATGATCGGGATTAGCTAGATCATAAGTCTCATCATCACTATCACGCATGTCGATATAATCATCCTCGTGCTCCGAAGGAGGAATGTCGTCATCACTGTCATTGCTTAGATGTAATCGCTGAAGTAATTCTAAGTCCTTCACATTCTGAACCTCGTCTCCGGCATCCTCGTCAGCACCACTTTCATTGTCTACTTCCATCCCCTGAGCTTCGGTTAAGTCTATCTCAAAACTCCCTTCGAGCCCATCTTCTTGAAAGAACTCTCTGTCATATGTGTTGGGGTCTATGTTGTAATCTTGATTGTTTGGGACATGTAGTTTACCATGTGGCGATACCTTGTACACTACATCCCAACCCTTAAGACGTTCAACGGTTGGCACGGGTATGAGAGATAATAAACTTGTGTGGCATGTTGAGCCACAATATAGACATCATCTCCTAGTAAGACGGATGATTGTTGAATTTCGACTAGCCCAAGATTAGGGGTCCGTCTCACTACTTCAGGATCAAACCAATGTTATTTGAATATAACGGGATTAAGAGGTTTGCAACCATGAAACATGAGTTCGTATATTTCTTCAATTCTTGCAATAGTCTCTCCTACAATAAACGAACATAATAGTGGCAATTGTAAATTTTGGCGGCACCTCCCCTGCACGGTGAGGTAACCAAAACCTGCAACAAACCAATGGCACAATGGCCGACAACCACATACACACCAAACCAACGGCACGATGGCCGACAACCACATACACATCTTATACCTTGCAAAACCATGGCAGGTCCAAGGTGGGGGCGGCGGGAGGGCACGACGGACGGCGGCGGCAGGGTAGGGAGCGGTGGCCGCGTAATCTATTAAAGATAGCAGCATAGTGAGTTACATTAAATTTGACCAAAAGTAATTTTGCTCTAAATTTCAAATAGAAATGATTAATAGGTAACACTAACAATTTCATCTGCCATGGTCTTCTACTCTCTTTTTGTTAAGCAAATGGCACAGTGTCTCTCAAGAGGAGTTAATACAATTAGCGTCTAAGCATTCATCCCTTATTCCATTTTTTTATTCAGATTTCATTGCCATCCAAGTTGATCACTAGCTAATAGTTCTACCTATTGTTTAGATGAGGCAATCTGGTATTTACAGTACCTTTGGCTGGCGGGAGGCGGCGGGTGCTGGCCGTCGGGGGAGGGCGCTGGCCGCCGGGGGAGGGCACTAGCCACCGAGGGAGGGCGTCGGCACTTGGGCACTGGCCACCGGGGGCAGCTGCCAGCGTGAGGGCGCTGGCCGGCCAGGGGAGGGTGCTGGCCACCGAGGGAGGGCGCCGGCCGCCGGGGGGCGAGGGTGGCGAGGGGTGCGTGCGGGATAGGTGGCGCCCGTGGGGCAAGCGGCGGCGGCGGTCGCGGGGCAAGCGGCGACGGTGGTGTGCGGCTGGCTGTGTGTGTGCATGTGTGTGCGTGTGTGTGGGTGGCTGTGTGTGTGTGCATGTGTGCGTGTGTGTGTGTGAGGCCGGCCGAGGTGGTTATGAGGGGGTTGGCCGAGTGCCCGTGATCTAGCACTCGGCAAACCCGTGGTGTCGTTCTGATTTGACAAGAACACAAAAGCGCAAACTCCAGCATGCTTGTTGCAATAAGCTTAAGGAAGAAGGGCTAACAAAGATGGGAAAAGAAATATTCAACCAATTTTCCCTCAATCATGCAAGAAAGAACTATCTGCTAGCTCAAAGTTGGCTGAGCTGACTTCCCAGTCGGCTGAGCCGACTCCCCCTGTCCTTGATGCCCTAGTCGACCCCTAGCCGGCTGAGCTGACTTTCTCAGGCCCGGATGCCTCCAGGGTATCTCCAATTGATTTGGTTCCTGCTATTGTTGATCTAGTCCCTACAGGTGTTGAGTAGCTTTCTGGAGGTCAAGCTATTTTCCAAAAGCCAGCAGACCACGTGAATTAGCTCAAGCCACTGTATGTGAAGGGCTACATTAATGACAAACTGGTCAACTACATGTTGGTGGATAACGGAGCCATGGTGAATCTAATGCCATATTCACTTTTTAATAAGCTTGGCGGATCTGATGAGGAGCTGATTAGTTAAGACCAATAGGACTATCAAAGGTGTTGGAGGAAATTCTATTTTGGCTAAGGGATTTGCCTTGATGAAGCTTACTATCGGGAGCAAAATGTTGGCCACCGTCTTCTTTGTTGCGGAGGTGCAAGGGAGCTACAGTTTGATTCTTGGGCACGAATAGTTTCAAGGCAATCGATGTGTGCCTTCTAGCTTGCACCAGTTCCTCATTCAGTGGGTGAATAATGAAGTTGAGATCGTCCATGCAGACTCATCGGGTTATACCACGGCCAATGCCCCTTTGCTTGGGGGCATGATGATATGATTTGTTTGTCAGGGAGAGACCTTGCCGGTTTTGAGTCATTAGAGGAGGCTTTGTTCCTGTTTCTCTAGAGTCGATTGATGATCGGCTCCATATCATCATGTAGTGTAAATTCTGTTTGGACAAGGAATTGCATCGGCCAACCCATGTGAGCAAACTGATATTGAGATTGGCATTAGACCACGGCCGACGTTTTCAAATCAAAATCCAAAAGCCAATTAAAAATTAAGTTAATCGTGCTTCTCAAGAATTCTCTATCAACGCCACCGATTCTTCGTGCATCTAGGAGTGGAGCTCCATTCACATTATATATTATTGCCAAAGAGGGTGCATCAATGTTGTGTTGACTCAAGAAGAAAAAAGGAAAGGATGTGTTATCATCTATGTTGATTGATGTCTTCTTGATCATATGATAAGGTAAGCCCATATAGAAAAATTATGCTTATCATTGTACTACGCTTGTGCTAAGATGAGACATTATCTTTTATCTAGTACATGTGTTGTTGCTTGCCAGGCTGATGTGATAAAGCACATGTTATATTGGCCAACACTTAGTGGATGGATAGGCAAATGAGCATACGTACTAATTGAATATGACTTGACCTTTGGACCATTGAGAACATTAAAAGGTCAAGTTCTTGCTTATTTTATTGTTGAGCATGGATCGGTTTGTTGATTTAGATGATGAGATCAATTACCTTACTTTTACCCTATGAAAACCTTATTTTGATGGATCGGTTTGTAAATATGGTCAAGGTGTTGGTATTATTATTGTTTCTCCCAATGGTGCTGAAATTGGATTGTCAAGCCGATTGGATTTCTATTGTACGAACAATCAAACCGAATATGAAGCTCTCTTATTCGGGTTGATTATGTTGCATTCCATTGGAGATAAAACATGATGAAGCCTATGGTGATTATTCCTTGATGGTGGTACAGCAAGTTGCTGGTGAATTTCAATGTTTAGAAGGATCACTAAAAACTTGTCTTGATGCTTGCCTTGATATTATTGATTATTTTCCTAAATTTCGAATTCAGCATATTCCGAGGCATGAAAATCAAAAGGCCAACATGTTAGCTCAACAAGTGTTGGTATTTATTAACTTGTCACTTGTTTAATTAGCCACCTAATATTTGTTGACATTTCTTAGCATCACTTTTACTAAGTTGTCATCCCTAACTATGATGCCAGAAATACTTGTTGGTACTACCTAGTGCCACTTCTAGAATGATACTAAGAAGTACTTTTAGTATTTTATGTGACTAGAAAGAATGCATACATACATACATACATACATACATACATACATACATACATACATACATACATATATATATATATACATATATATAATGAAAGAAATCTGCAAGCGCACAGATAATATACCATTGTAGGACTTCACCCAAGAGTATTCTAGGTATTGTTATTTATATTTTTACCACAGGGAAGGATGGACGGTTGGAATATATTGATAACTTATACACATGATGGAGAAATAAACCATAACCCAACTTCTACTCATAACAGGGTAAGTCAAGAGATAAATAAGATAAGTAATGATAAATGATAAATGATCACTCAGAGTACACATTTCTATGGCATTAGCATTGCTAAGTAGAAATTAGAGGAATAATTCCTAAGTCATTCTTAATTACAAGTCAAAGCATACATTGATTAGTGCAATTACACTTAGTAGCCATGGCTAAGATCAACTTCATATCTACACATAAGGGATATTACTAAGGAAGATTAAGAACAAAGCTTGTCTTCCTTCGTAACTAGATCCTACTTGTCCTATATTCGAGGAGTGGACTACAATGGACTCAACGGGAGTGTCACATCCACGATCTACCACATGGCCCGGAATATAGGGTGCATCCATAGGTAAATAACGTATAAGCACCACGCTTACACAATGTCGACCACTCACCCCTGGTACCTTGGAGCGAGTGCTATACGAACTTATGCTTGAATATGATGATAATCTAACTATACTAAGCATATAATCAAAGTAGACGATGAACATGATAACTAGGAACATGAATAATATTAAGAACAATGTCGAATCAATTGTAGCAAACATATGAATAAAGAAAGATACAAAGAGGATACAAGGGGCTATACCAAGCCACGCTTCTTGACAAGGTCAGGAATCCAAGCGAAGCTTGCCTCCCTCTAGATCTAGCCTAGCTAGCTATGCCCTAGAATATGGTGGAGCTCTGAGGATGATTAGGGTTTCTGTCTTCTTGACTGAATGTAATGCCAAA
Organism: Miscanthus floridulus; assembly: GCF_019320115.1. Classification (NCBI taxonomy): domain Eukaryota; kingdom Viridiplantae; phylum Streptophyta; class Magnoliopsida; order Poales; family Poaceae; genus Miscanthus; species Miscanthus floridulus. Next base: position 124,377,115 of record NC_089589.1, on the reverse strand, counting down.
GGGAGGGGGTAGGGGCTAGTATATATAGGCCGTAGCATCAATTCTGAGCCCTCGGATCAAACTGACTTGAAAGGACGGTGTAGATGCAAACCCTAAGGTGGTGGAGAACCGACATGATGAGACAGAGGTTGATAGTGGGCCCCAGGGGCCAGCCGTCCTACAGGTGGGGCCGACTGGTCCCACCTGTCTGACACTCGTGGTCTACTTCGGTGGTTTGGCTTCTGGTGTCCTCTGGAACCTTCTAGAGTTGTTTTCGCCGTGGATAAGCGCGATTACTTCTGACATCTAGGTCCACCTTGACGGTTTTCTGCATAAACTCTGCTGAAAACACAGATTCACCAAAACTCGAAGAATTTGTTAGTGTAAACCCCTAAATCTGTGTTGATGATTACTTTCATGCCATTATACAAGTTATATTGATGGTTTATAATATTTGTTAACTACTGTCAACAACAAGCATCTGGCTATGACATCGGTGGGTGTAATTTTCATATTCAAGAACAGCCGATGCATGAAAACTTGTTTTTTCCCGTGCAGGTGCAGACCAGTCGACTAAGCCGACTGACCAAGTCGGCTCAGCCGACTTCCCCTCTGCTGTGGCCATGTCGGCTAGGCCGACCGCCTTAGTCGTCTAGGTCGACTCCTCCAAGTCGGCTAAGTTGACTACCCTAGTCGGCTTAACTGAATGCCCTGTGACCAGCCCGGTCCATTCGCCCGAGAAGCCCCTAAATCGGCCCAACATAACTTCCAGTGATGTTGGGACCGATTTAGAAGATTGGAGGACTCCCTTGTTGAGATATCTACGTGATCCAAGTGCTAAAATTGATAAAGGTGTTCGGCAGAACGCTTTCAAACATGTGTTGCATAATGATGAGCTCTATCAGAGAACCGCTGAAGATTTGCTGCTTAAGTGCTTGGGATCAGATCAAGCAAGAGTGGCTATGGGAGACGTCTATGAAGGCATTTGTGGCATGCATTAATCAACCCCAAAGATGAAGTGGATATTGCGTAGAACCGGTTTCTATTGGCCTACTATGATGGCCGATTGCTTTCGTTACTACAAAGGATGCGAAGAGTGCTAGAAGTTTGGGAATATTTAGCTTGTGCCTGCTGCTATGCTTCATCCTATCATCAAACCATGATATTTTCATGGTTGGGGGCTAGACTTCATTGGCAAATTCATCCCCCATCTTCAAAGGGACACCGTTTTGTGTTGGTTGTGCTACGGATTACTTTACAAAGTGGACTAAAGTAGTTCCTTTGAAGAATATGACACACAAGGAGGTAATTGAGTTCATCTTTGAGCATATTATAGATTTGGCATCCCTAAAAAATTAACTACAGATCAACGGACATCATTTGTGTCCAAGGAGGTGAGAGAATTTGCCGAATTATATAAGATCAAGTTGCTCAATTTATCTCCATACTATACACAAGCCAATGGTCAGGCTAAGTCTAGTAATAAGATTTTGATCAAGCTTATCAAAAAGAAGATTGAGGAAAATCCAAGGAGGTGGCATGAAGTTTTGTCTGAAGCTCTATGGGCACATCGCATTTCAAGACATGGTGCTACAAAAGTTACTCCTTTTGAGTTGGTATATGGCCAAGAGGCTGTGTTACCCGTCGAAGTGAATTTGGATGCATACAGGCTTGCTAAACAAAATAATTTATCTGCTATTGTGTATCATGACTTGATGATGGATAATATCGATGAGGTGACAGATGTTAGATTAAAAGCTCTCAAGGAAATAGAGAATGACAAGGCTCGAGTAGCCAATACGTATAACAAGAAAGTCAAGAGCAAATCCTTCCAAGTGAGAGAATTAGTGTGGAAAACTATACTTCCAATTGGATCAAAGAGCAATCAGTTTGCCAGGTGGTCACCAAATTCGGAGGGTCCTTACAAAATGATCAAAGTCATATTCGGTAATTCCTATCTTCTAGAGACAATGCAAGGTGAACGTCTCACAAGATCAATCAACGGGAGGTATTTGAAAAAGTACTTTCCAAGTGTTTGGCAAGAAGCCTAAGTGCTCTCCAAGCAATGGCCAAAACATGTATCGCCCTTAGAACAAAAGTGGCCGATGTATACATCGCCCTTAGTCGCTGGGCAGCCAACGAGATGGGTATTGTCGCTGTTTGGTTTTGTTTGATTAAGTGTTTTCAGGTTCATGCACCATTCACCTGAAAATAGGAGGGCATATGTTGACAACTAAAATTGTCCATTTTATGAAGTAGTCAAAATGTAAAATGGACTACATCATTGCGTTCCTCTCATCGAGATGGTCAAAAAATATATATGGAACGTCCAATTCGGAGTCCGAATGAAGGGGTTATACCCCCAGGAAGATGTTCCGTTGCCAGAACTTCCGACCCACTGTTGAAAGTTCGGACAGGTACTTCCGGGAAGCCTGAAAAACCTGCTCGGGTGCCTTGGGTTATCCCCACGTCGGGAGTTCCGACAAAGGTCGAAAGTTCCGACGGAGGTCAGAACTTCCGACATACCTAATAAAAAACCATGTTCGGATCTGGTCTTTTGGATTCCGATCTAAACTATTCCAAACTCATGGAAAACTTGGAAAATAAGCCTTGTAGATGTTTTCTACGGGGATAAGACCACCCCCTCTATATATATGAGAGGATCATGGCCGATTGAGTTCCGATCTATCCAATCGTCAAAACACAACAAATCAATCTACTACCTCTCTTTTACCCTCTCTTCCCCTCTACTTCTCCTCGTTCTTCGTCGGCGCTGCATGGACGGTGGATCAACGACAGTGAAGCTCTAGAGCGACCAGGCCAGCTAGAGCAGCCCATAGCTGCTGCACGCCCCGACGGGGTCCCTCCCGGGCGTGTGAGGTTTCGGGTCTCAAGAGACCTTGCCGGTGTGTCTTGCGTATCGCGCTCCCGACGAGGCTCCTCCGGCGACGTGTCTTGCGTATCGCGCTCATCGCTGGAGACACAAGGTTTAGGTGTGGACATCTCCTAGGCGCCGGCCGATCAAAAATCGGCTAGACTCTACCTCGAGTGATCTAGCTCCTTATCGAGTTTGCGATCAAATTTAGCGTCAACAAGGCGTACGTGTTACTGCTCTGACGCGTTGAGTACGTCGATGGTGACCGCCGGTGGGCGCCGTACGCAGCGGTGCTCGATGCCGGCCCTCCTTTTGCCCTGCAGACGCCACGCGTGTACCGTGTCATCTCTTTTGAGTCTTCACAAGTATGACGACGATGGCCGTGAAGTCAATGTCGGCCGAGAGTCTCGCTCCACTAGGACCTGCATTCCCGTACAGGTGGAACGATGGGGATTCGCTCGCAGCGAAGCTCGTACCGCGCAGTACCATGCGCAAGGCATCTGCACGGCAGCACAAGGTATATAGCCAGGACTTACATCTAATGTGTGGTCTAATCACTAATGTTATACATAAGTTCTTTTTAACCATTATAAATATGACACGCCGGTAGACAAGTATATAAATGACGACGACACAACGCAATACAATTAAGCTGACGAGGTACGAATATCACAAAACAGACGAGTCTTGCTTTGTTTAATGTATAGTACCATGTCCACTTTACTGTCTGTGCTGATAGATCGCCGACATGACGTGGACGAAAGGTGCTAGCAGTGCTTGTATCATGCATGTGCCACGTCATCTCTATGATATGATGCATGTGCCCATGCTACCATAAGTGTTTTTGTATCATGCAACGAGATTAGGCCTAATCATCAGATTGGATTGGAATTATAGATAAAAAAAAATAAAACACTTGGCTCGCGAGCCCACCCATAGCGTGACAAAAACTTATAAACATTGGCCCAGGCCTCATCAGCCCGACCCAATAGCCCTTAGGCTATAGATCGACAGCATGACTTCATAACAAGCCTCAACCACATGAATAGCATCAACATAGCCACTTAGAGCAAGTATAATAAGGTTATGTAAGCGAGTTGTATGGGTTGCCTCGTCAAATCTATACTGAGATGGAAGAGAGGGGAGAGGAGAGAGAAGATAAGCAGGCTGCAAAACCTTACAACCAACTAAACACGAACTTCAAGAATTCCTACGAGAGAATGGCATAGACTATGTAATAATGGTGTGGTATGTATCAAAATCTAACTATTATACAAGTGGGGTTGAGACATGGCACTTGCATATACCCAGCAGCAGCCTAAGTTGGGCTATCCCTCCACATAGAGGATGTTTTTGAACCCACCAAAACAGCCCACAAGCCCTGTGCTTGTGCACCGTTGATTTGGTCCCTAGATCAATGGTTTAGATTGCTTCTTGAAAGCAAAAACCCTAGCCTCTCATTGTAAGAGTTGATGCAGCTGTCAGAGAGGAGGAGAGAGCAGAACACACACCACACCACATCCTCACTTAGAATACTTTGATCTATGAAGTTTGTTTGAGGATTAATTGAGTAGAGCACCAGATTTGAGAGGGGTTTTGTTAGTTCAGTGCACTATATATAATTTCAGAACGGAGCAGTTTGGGTAGAAGATATGTCCGGGTGCTCAAACTGTGTCCGATCAAGCTGAAATTCGATTGGTGGTTAGGGGACTCGTGGATCTACGTGCCTACTAAAATTAGTGAGTAGTGGAGTTGTAGTTTGTGAGATACGGACTGATTACCGAGTGATACAAAACATGTGACTTGTCTGTTTGGCTGCTGTTACTCCTCGAGGAGATACGATCTGCATGCTTGCCGGGGTTTTTTTAGTGTTCTAATAAAAAAGCCAATAATATATGCAAGAGAGTTGAGATTATGACGATTGCCATTTGATTCAGGCCCAGAAACCATTCAACTTTTGCTGCTTTATAAATCATGGAGCTTTCTCCAGTATTTACCCCCGAATCAGTTGCAGATCCTGACTAATGGATTAAAAACAAACAAGAAATCATTTGCAGATCTAAGAACATTGGCTAGCTACTATTATTGCCACACAGGCGTAAGTACCCACGTCCGGTAGACGGGGCTTAGGACCACGAAAAAGAGACCCGTCGCGCCAACACTGTGCCATGACATAGCCGGACTGTATCATCGCCAAACCAAACATTGCCAACGCCAAAAGGTAGTGCTCTATGTGCTCTGCTTCCGAAACAGCCGTCACACACCTGCTCACAAACATCTTCGGCTTGTCTTTCGTCCGGAGCAACTTCTTGGTGGTGGTAGTAGTAGTAGTTTTTGCCGATCCGAAACATCGAACGCCGCCGCTGGCTGGAGGCGCGGCGGCATTGTCGTCCTCGGCGCCGGCGCAGGGATGCAGCGGGCACGGCGGCCGAGCCTCGCCAACAAGGCCGATCGCATCGCCGCCGCCATCGTAACCCTCCTCTGACGACCGACTGACCTCCTCTCGATCTCTTGGCGAAAGCGTGCGCTAGGGCTTCGGCCTTCGGGCAGGCCTAATTGTGCTGTGCCTTTGCGTTGGGCCTGGCTTTATTTGCGGGTTGCGTGTGTACGTGAAGAAGAGAAGACTCGAAAGCCAGCCGCGGGCCCACGCGGTGTGCAAGGCCTCACGTGTGGGTCGCCAGCCCACTTGCAGTCGCATGGGCTTTTACAAGCGCAGGCCTCTGAAGCAATAGCCTAAGTGGGAAAGAGATCGTCTCATCTTGGATCGGTCGGGTCTTCGCCCACTCCCACTTCAGCCATAATAGCCCGAGCTCTCGCGAAGTTTCTCAACTCATATACCCGCTTCGTCCTCGCCGTCTCTCCCGGCATCCTTCAATCCCCGTGGGCCACCGCCAACCAACCACAGGAACGCACGGGCGAGCCGAATGGGGTGCGGACTAGCGGGCCGCATGTGAAAAATGGGTGGAACGAGATTAGTGACGGACCTGGATTTTACGATAGGATATGGGGATGTTTAAAAAAATTACTTATATAATTTGGTAAAACCATATTTTATTTCGGTAAAACCACGTACATTAAATATATATCATGATAAGCCTTAAATTCAAAGATTAAGCTAGAAACGACGACAAATCTCGATATAAATTGTTCAAATGAAATACAAATAGTTTGAAATATAGCCGTAGAAGAGACTTACAATATTACTTGTTTATCCGCTGCTTTCTTGATGACATGAATGTCTCGACTATATCATCTTCATCAACTTGAAAGAAAATATCATACTCAATAAATATGAAAGGACAATCATCCAAAACACTATCACCTAACTTATTCCTTGACTTTGTTTTTACTATAACCAATGCAGAAAATACCCTTTCAACATTCGCAGTTGCCACCGGTAAAAGTAATATCAATTTGAGAAGCAAGTAAACCATATCATACACTTTGTGCTCTATGTTGCAACAATCTTAACCGAGAGATCAACAATGCTGTCTAGACCCTGAAAGCTATCATCTCGTTTAATGTCATCAATATAATTATCAAGTTGCAATTCAAGTTTTAGCAAATCATTGTTGGAGAAGTCCTTAGGATCTGTTGCTGTTGAATGAACTCACGAACTGGAATACAAAAATCACTCATACATAAATACATAAAATAGTTAAAACTATTTAAGTACATTGTACACAAGCGAGAACAAGAATAGAAGATTAATCTAAAACCTGTCAATGCCGTTGTGTAGACGTGCAGTATCTCGCCGAGACGACGCCGCTGTGCAGACGTGCTCACGTGCAGTATGTCGCCGAGACGACGACATTGTCGCGCCTCCGAGTCTCCGAACCTCCGCTCCTTGCTTCCGGCATGGCGGCGACCGGCGTCGGCGTGGGCGCGTGACGGCGTTCCCGTGACCTGCGTGGATGCGATTGCGGACTTGCGATGACACGGCGGGACGGTTTCACTGCCAAGCGCGTGGGTCAATGTGTGGGACTGGTGGGGTGGAGTTACTGCACCGTCTGCACGTGTTCGTGAGCGAACAGAAGCCGAACGGCAGGGCAGCGTCGGGCGTGTGACCAGGTATGTTTTTTCTTTTATTTTCACAAAAAAAATTATAGAGTATTATGGTTCACTTACACCTGAACCTCAAGGTGCTCACCCGGCATATCCTATGGGTCCGCCCGTGAACGAGATACCTCGCTAGAGGTCTTTGACTACGTGTTATATGGGCACGGGAACATCCTCCGGCGTGGCGTGTACAGCAAACAAGGAAAACAATAGATATCCTCGAAAGAAACTAACTCATCTGCCTTGGACTACAAGCCTGTAGCAACCTAGCCGATCGTGATGGTAACGCATACCTTAACACCCCTCTCAATCTCAACCCGCCACTAGATTGAGATTGCTTCTAAATTGAGCCAACTTGGACGCCACTATTGGTTTGGTGAAGTCATCCGCCAATTCATCATCAGAACACACATTACAAGGCCAACATCCCTTATGTTTAAGGCATGTACCACACATTACAAGAAGTCGATCCCCAAGCTTTTGACCTTAAGGTCATGTAGAAGGTCAGTCTTGTATTCCCTCCGTCCAGGAAAGAATACAACTATGATATCCACGCCGGTCAAATTAGTTCAAATTTAACCACGTTTATAGTAAATAGTATTAGCATTTACGTCCACTAGTGCAGGAGTGGGTTTCATTTCCGGTTGGGAAACCTCCTCTAGTCCCGGTTTCTCAATCAGGACTGCCAATCCAGGACCAAAGGCCCGGCTTTAGTCCCAGTCCCCTCAACTAGGATTGATTAGGGACTTCTAGTCCCGGTTGGTAATATCAACTGGGAGTAAAGGCGGCTCCAGCCCGAGCTCTAGGCGCTGCCATGTATTACACCCCTCGGTTGGTTATACCAACCGAGGCTGAATGTCTCTTTTTTTTCTTTTCTTTTCTTTTCTTTTTTTCTTTTCTTTTACGGTTTCTTTGCATTGAATATTGTACGCACATATTAAGAGTGAAACTAATTAAGTAAAATGTTGTATATTACAATGATCATCCATCCCACAATCAAATTTCATACAAACCATAATAAATTTAAACCAAGTCATTACACACTACATGTCCAAGTGCCCCCCAAAGTCCATGCAAACATAGTATGTCAACACTACTACCTAATGAAGTTCACTTTCTCGTATTTTCAATTCGGTGAAGTGTAGGTCACCGATGTGGTATCCAAAAATATCAGTGATGAAGACCAACGTATTAACTAGTGCACTCTCCCTTGCTTCATAACTATGAGCACAGGGTCTACTAACGACGTTTAACGGTGCTCGAGAAGTCGGTGGGTCTCCCCTCTTAGTCGCAAGCAGCTTTGCTTGAAATCCTTCCGTAGTGAGTGTTGGCCATTTATGAGCATATTTCTAATCATAACCCAATTGATACATTGTCTGGTTTAGAATGGCTTCAAAACTACACCCTTTGTAGGTTAAGTCATAGTCCTCAACATGTAAGTGTTGGCAGAAAAAAAAGGTTATGAGAACCAAGCTTTGCAACATATAACAACAAATCCAGATATAAGCTATGAGTTCGACTTTGACTTTACCACATGATTTCGGTTGTTTCGAGCAATGCTTGCATAGAAGCCCTGAACATCATGACGCATGTCCGCATTTATAGCTTGTATCAGCACGGAGGATAGTGTAGGCAGGGTGTACCCAATATTCGCAAGCTTAGTTACACATGTAATGACAGCATATTTTTGTGCAACAGTCTGTTGGAGTGCCTTTATTTCCATCTCTGAGATTTGTACAATACCTCTACCCCTCCTAGTGGCGATGGAAAAACTAATTCAACATTGGATTAATAGACCATTATCTACATGAAAGGTCTAAACATCCACTGCCTGAACCCCCAAATTTGAGAGTCTCTTTAAGCAAAATGATTGGGTCAATTACCTACAGTACATTTAAGAATCACATATATATATATATATCATAAAATATATTTATACAAGCGTATTTGATACATTAATTTATTGGAAACATATAGAGTTACTTACTATGCTTGAATGATTAAACGGTACATTCAACAACACTGGATCGAATCACATCCACTTTACATAGCCGCTAAAACCTATGACTTCCGACGGAGGAAGACGACGTCTAGCCATCTCTTCTCACTAAAGTCAATATATCAAAAATCATATCACTGGAGACAATATTTTTCATACACGAAAATGTATATCGCTAAAGTCAATTTTTTTTCATGAGTCTACAAATATCAAAATTCACATCACTAAAGCCTATATATCAAAATTCAAATCACTGTGGTCAATATTTACCATATACCAAAATGCATAAACACTAAAGTTAATATATCCAAATTCATATATGTATGTCACTGAAGTCAATTTATTTTATAAGTCTATATATATATATATATATATATATATATATATATATATATATATATATATATATATATATATATATATATATCAAAATTCGCATCAATAAACCTTATATATCAAAATTCATATCACTAAAGTCAATATATCAAAATGCATAACATGTCAATATATCAAAATTCATATATGTAAATTTTTTTTATAAGTCTATATATACCAAAATTCACATCAATAAACCCTATGTATCAAAATTCAAAATTCAGCATCTTTCCAAGCCCGGTTCACACAGCACGAAGGGATGACAGAGGGGTTGGCAACGAGTATTACCACCTAGCGGCATCGAGGCTGAGGCTGGAGACGAAGAAGGCACTGGCGGAGACGATGTCGAGGCCGCAGATGAAGGCAATGCTGGAGATAAGGGCAAGGCCAGAGACGCGAAGGCACTGCCCGGAGATAAGGAAGGTGATGGAGCCACCGTGCGCACCGGAGAGGAGGACGAGGGCGCCACGCGCGCCAGAGCCGAGGACGATGGCAAGGTCAGCCCGCCGCCGGAGGACGTGGATGAGGGCGCCGCCGCGCGCATCGGGGAGACAAGGACAAGGGCACGCCGCATGCGCCAGAGAAGAGGGCACGAGCCGCGTACGCGCCGGAGCCGAGGTCGAGGACGCTGGCCGGCTGATGGAGGACGAGGACGTGGGCACCGCCGCACGCGCCGGAGCTGAGGACGAGGACGAGGACCCACCGTGTGAGCCGGAGAAGAGGGCGAGGTCGGACGCGTGGCGCACGACGGGGGTGGCGGCGCGGTGGAGTGCGTGGCGCGGATCCGGCGATGCTTGAAAGGAGAAAGAAGAGAAGACACGAGTATATGTAGGGTTGGTACCTTTAGTCCCGGGTTGGGCCACCAAACGGGACTAAAAGGCCTCTACTCCCAGTTGGTGGCCCAACCCGGGACTAAAGCCAAATTTTGGCACGCGGCAAAACTGCTACCTACCCGACAGTTTCGTTTCTCACCCATGCAACGGTTATAATATATCCTTTAACATAAATAGGCTGAAAATTAGAAATTACGTAGTAAAAAAATATAGCTCAAAAAATTGCAATACAAATTTGCTTTCATATACAATTTATAATGCTTTTGTCTCATGCTTTAAATGTTTAATAACATATGCTATAAATTATAATTACAATTTAAAAATTCAAATTTCAAATCTTAGAAATTCAAACAAAGTTTTCTTTAACAAGATGATTTCAAATGAAAAAGTTGTAAACTATAAAGTTGCATAACTTTTCGAGATCTACAACTTTCGTTTTGGTCATTTCTCCATTTGAGGACATTTTAAAAATTTAAATTTCAGATTTTAGAAATTCAAACATAGTTTTCTTTGACAAAATGATTTCAAGTCAAAAAGTTGTCAACTACAAAGTTGTGTTATTTTTCGTGATCTACAACTTTTATTTTGTTCATTTCTTCGTCCGACAAAGTGGTACTGCACATTGTTCACAAAATTACATCTCTTATAGACTATAAGAGATGTAAATTTATAAACAATGTAAACTATCACTTTGTCAGACGAAGAAATAACAAAAACAATAATAAAGATCTTAGAGAACCTTACAATCCATACAAACATGATTATGATGTCCATACAAATAAACCTAATGAAACATAATTAACTTGCATACAAACATAATTAAAATATCCATACAAATAAACCTAATTAAAGTACATAATCGTTCTAATAAACCTAATTAAACATAATAGTAAGAATAAACCTAACTAACACATGGATCCTGCAAACCGGCTGCAACCCTAGCCTGTCTCCACTGCTAGTAGAGTATGCCTCGGATTGTGTAACTACGGTCATTGTCTATGTAATGCAAGGCTCGCACTACAACACTCTCCATTGCCTCACAACACCGAGGACATGGCATCCCATAGATGTAGCCTACTAACGTACTATTGATGGCATGGTACTACCTAAATCTCACGTAATACTAGATGCCAGCTGTCGTCCTCTGGCCCATCGCTTCCACGAAGTCCCAAGCGTACCCCAGTCACTTAAGAACTTGCGTGAGAATGGGTTGTAAGCCACATGTAGCATAGGTGAAATCATAGAGCAAAACCTGCAAGCTGACAAATAAAAAATATTAGGAAGCGCTCATATAATAATAAGAATAAATAAACATTACTCTCATATCATATACGACGTACCACATTTATATAGTTGAATGTCGCATGCCTCTCGCTTACTCGTGGCACATCCAGACTATGCTGACGTAAAAGCTTCTATCTTCAAAGACGAGAAATCAGGCACACGGTAGCCAATTCGCTCAATTGCCTGTCAAGAAAGCAGCACGACATCGATCTAGGCGCCTATCTTGGTCAACGATCGTCATCCAGTCTGCACGATGTCCTAGTGCACCTCATTATTGTACCTAATGAGGATGTCGAAGGCGAGACTGCATGTCCATAACTCGCCTCCTTCATCATTCACGACCTCACTTGTCGTCGTCTCGAACATGTCCCACACCCCGAGCAGCCATAATGCTGCTTCCAGCCACTTGACCGATTTTATAGTCTGTGACATATGCAATAATCATATTATGAATGAGTGTATATATACAAAAATTATATTAGCACACAAAACTTCAAATATTTCATACTATTAAAGGGTCTGGGTAACGCGGAACGGCTCTATCTAGCGATGGCGCGAATGGAAGATCGTCAGGGTGGAAACCAGGTTCCTGTGGCTGGAGAAGTCCACCGTCATTCATCATAACTAAAAAACTGAAAAAACATCCCTATAAATATAGAACCCCCATATAAATATACCATGTAACAATATATATTAGAAAAACATATCAACAATAAATCATCAAGATATATATATATATATATATATATATATATATATATATATATATATATATATATATATATATATATATATATATATATATATATATACACACACACAAGTAAACTTAAACATTTTGCACTTAATTTTGTTTAACGATTATTAACTCGCATCAAGAAATAATGTTGCTAACAAAGATCTAGAAAATAATAAATGTTTAAGGTTATGTAGAAGTAATGTATAAATAAAAATAAAATCCACCATTATTATTCCTAATTAAAAAACCACATATTTGAATATTTCTATGCTTATTACTAAAGCATGAAACGATCTACATTATTAGCAATGAAAGATTAGAAGAAAAAATTGCTAACCTTTAGAAGATTGAAGATGAAGCCGGCGACCGAGAGCAAGAACTTGCTCCCCCTATCAAGAACACGGATGAACAATAAGCAAAGACCAAGATTTAACCGGTGTGTCTCGGGCTAAGGAGAAAGTGGAAGCGAGTATATATAGGTGGGGACCTTTAGTCCTGGTTGGTGGAGCCTACCGGGACTAAAGGATCAACCTATAATCCCAGTTGGAGCCAAAACCCGGGATAAAAGGCTAGCGGGACCTTTGGTCCTGGTTGGTGGTTCCAACCGGGATTGAAAGGCAACCTTTAGTCTCGGTTTGAACCATAGACTAGGACTAAATGTCCCTGCTGCAAAAGCATGCTGCACTATCCGTTGGGCAGAGGATTCTAGTCCCGGTTAGTGGTTCGAATCGGGACTAAATCTCCTATTACTCCCGGGCCAAATTCCGGTCGGGACTAAAGCGAAAAACCAAAACTCTGTTCTCTACTAATGGTCCTCAAATAAATTTATTCAGACCGAGTATTTTAAATTGTATTAGTAGAAATAAAGGTTGCCATACCTTAACCTAGATAAGTTTTGTTCAAAATAAAATAAACCTTAGAACCGGAGATATATACACTAGACATGTCTATAGGTCCATTACAACCCAAAGGTATTTAGACCAAAACAGCGTTGGGCAGAACACAAACAAATCCAAACGATAAAAAATTTACCCGCAGCAAAAGACAAGGAGAACTTAGGGGTCATTTGATACCCTTTGCCGCTCCCTCACCTTGTCTACCTAGGTGTGGAATCAATGGTCTAGTAGCGTTTGTTTTCTTTAATTTGTCATCCGTCTCGGGGCTAGTGCTATCAAGACTTTTTCCTCGCCAAGATGAGCAAGCCGAATAGGAGGCTCTCTGCTCCTGGCAAGGCTGGCCTTGCTTGACAAGGTAACGACAGGCAAACCAGCAAACAAACCAAACACACACCACCATTAGGGGGTGTTTGGTTTCTGCAGGAAAATTTTAGTCCCTGTCCCATCGGATGTTTGGACACATGCATGAAGTATTAAATATAGACGAAAAAATAACTAATTGCACAGATTGTGGCTAATTTGCGAGACGAATTTTTTAAGCCTAATTAGTACATGATTTGACAATGTGGTGCTACAGTAAATATATGCTAATGACGGATTAATTAGGCTTAATAAATTCGTCTCGTAAATTAGTCTCCATCTATGTAATTAGTTTTATAATTAACTCATATTTAGTTCTCCTAAATAGCATCCGAACGTCCGATGTGACATGGACTAAAATTTAGTCCATGAAACCAAACACCCCTTAGTTCCCTATACTTCTTTGCCGACTCCAACCCAACTTCCAAGGACTTCCATCATCATAAATTCCAAGCGCATGCACCCTTCCTTTATCATCACTCTCTCTTCCTCTCTTTAGACAACTGAGATCAAAATTTGATCTAGTACGCCCCGCCTCCCCACCCACCCCCCCCCCCTCCCCCACACCCCCCCCACACACACACACCCCGGCCCCCGCCCTTGAAATTACCTATAGGAAAGAATTACTAGTAATTGTGTTAAACACAATATCATTTCTACTTTCAACCATAAAGCCCAGCACATCGCGGCCCTTCCACGTACTATTACTTGGTTGCTAAGTTATGAAGGAAAACTCTTTAACCAAGGCCTAAACAAGTGGATAGTATCATATGGTGGTTGAACATTAAAACTAATGAACAAAGCATCCCACAGGAATCTAGCAATGGCTCCATTGAACAACTGCACAAAAAGAAAAGATCAAGCTAACGTACCACTCTCTCCGTTCCAAATTATAAATCCCCTTTAATTTTTTTTGATACATCTATTTTATTATATATATATAGATCAAATAATACGTCTATATACACAGCAAAGTAATATGTCCGATTTCTTCTCCGACTCGATCGGCTGGGTCCGGTTACACCTACCCAACAAACCAGGCTAGCTCGGATTTCCTACGACGATCGACCTGACATGTGGGCTGCGAGCCCACCCTGCAGTCGCATGGGCTTTTCCATGTGCAGGCCTATCCGCCAAACAATTCATCTCAAATATGGAATGTCTTTTCCAACAAGTACTGTAGCCCATATATGACTCGTGGTCGTATCGCGAACTCCACTTTTTCCCTTGTACCGTTTCACAGAAGAAACCCCGTGGGTCTGGTGCAGCGCAAGGTTGGATGGGAATGTGTGATTTATGGTTTTTAAATAAGGAGAGCCCGTGCCTTTTTTTTAACCTAGTCTGGCATTCATCCCGAGGAGATTTGAACCAACATGCTAGGGTGCTTACGAGGAGCTCCAACCACTAGGCTGGAGGCCCGTTCGCGTAAGGAACCTCAACCCACCTCAGTCCAACACGCATGCGATGTGATGCCTCGACTCCCACCCGGCTTCACATCGCCTCTCTTCTCCGGCACGTGACTCTCCCCACGCGTGATCCTCTCCCCCACGCGACGCGGCTCCTCCCCTCACCAGGGCGTGTAGGGCGCTGGCCGTTAGGGCACTAGGGAGCCGGCTGCGAGGTCATAGGCTACCGGGGGCCATCCATTGATCGCCGGGGCACAAGAGCAAGCACCCCGCTTGGGAGGTGTCCCAACCGTGGAGGCGGCAGCCACCACAGGCCCCCTCCCCTCGGCCTCCTTCGCTCTACCGGCAGACGCCCTCCAGCGACCCCGCGACTTCCTTTGCCAACACTAGTAGAGAAACAGCCTTTCATCCCATGGCCAAAAAGTATTTAGTCCCGGTTTAAAAATTGCAACCATGGCTAAAGGGAGGACTGGACCTTTAGTCCCGGTTGTAACGGTTACCGAGGTGTGTCAGAGGCACGTCAGTGCGAGAATCTTTAGTCCTGGTTTGAGACATGAACCCAAACTAAAAGTGTGACTTTTAGTCCCGATTTGAGACACGAACCTGGACTAAAGGTACATTTAGTCCCGGTTTATGTCTCAAACCCGGACTAAAGGTGTCTCCAAACTGAATTTAAAAGGAAAGTGTATTTTATCTAAGTTAGATGTGTGGTGGTAGGTGAGATGGTAACACGTGCAAGAGCTGAAGTGGAAGGTCATAGGTTCGAACCGGGACTAAAAATCAAGACCTTTAGTCCCGATTGCATAGTCTCGGTTCTAAAACCGGGATTAAAGGGGGTTGAGAACCAGACTATAGCTAGGTTCTCTACTAGTGCAACAGGTGCTCCTCCCCCGCGTCGACGCCGCCCCACCACTCCCTCCGCCCTCCCCATGCTGCTGCATCTGGTGGAGAGGAAGCAGCAAGCCATGGGAGAATTTTTGGGCGCAAGAGCAGCAAGGAACAATTACCAAGCCTTCTTTTTTATGGTGAGGGATGGTCATATGTCTTGCACTATATTTTCTTTTTGTTGATATGTAGGAGTGCAAGGAGGAACAACCCATGGAGATTGATGATCCTAACGGTCATGAAACTGTGAGCACCTTTGAAGTGAATCTACTAAGTTTATTAATGGCATGGTGAATCCCCTTTTATCATCTTTTCAGGATAATAATCTTGAGAGGATTACCGTGGGAGGAACCTTGCAAGGGACCGGAACCAGGATAGAAAACATGGACCGGGACAGAAAACATTAAAGACATCAGAGGTATGCTCCTCATGAACTGCATTGTTTTCATTTACCGAGTTTATTATTGTTGAATTATTCAGAGTGTTTCTTCAACTGCGTGTCTAGCATCAATGTTGCTTGTGTGTGAAAATAATAATTGTATCATCTAAGGTGAAAAGAATAGAGTTCATTCGGCCCAACCTGTTAGTACACATTTGATTTGTTGGTCTCTGAAATTTCAAGCCAACATTGACATTTTACAGTATTGTCAAGATTTTTTTTTATAATGATATTTCAGTTGTAATTTGCATATACTCGAATGTTGCCGTATAGCTTTAGCACAGACAGTATACTAGTCACTTCAAAAAGGAACAATTAGTGATCCTATCATCAATTTTATAACTAACTATACCGAATACCATCCATAATATATGTTAGGAGTATACTAAACGAATAAACAAATACAAAAATTTATTAGAGTACTTATTAAGACCAATGTTTTAATTTATTCAAACTGAATAAAATAAACCTTAGAACTGCAGATATATATAGACATATATATGAGTGAAATTCCACGAACTAATCATCAGTAAATTAACGTGGGATGGACATCCGTACATATTCCTTTTTCAAATTTACAAATAAAAAGTATTCCGACCTCCTCTCACCACATGTGAATGAGTACAGTCAGTTTATTACAACCCAAAGGTATTTAGATCAAACACCACTGGACAGAACACAAAGGATAAAAAATTGACCCACAATATAAATACAAGGAAAACTTAATTCTCTATCCTTCTTTGGCGACTCTAACCCAGGTACACAAAGACTTCAATCATCATGAATTTCAATCGTATGCACCATCCACCATTCTTTCTTTCTTTCTCTTTAGACAACTGAGACCAAAATGATCTGGTACGTCCCCCTCCCCTCTGATATTATATACTCGTAGAAAAGAATTAGTAGTTGTTCTGTTAAACACATCATCATCTCTACTCAACCATAAAGCCTAGCACACCGTGGCCACTCCCACTGTTACTTGCTTCCTAAATTATGGACCAAAACTCTTTAACCAAGGACCAAACAAAAGTGGACAGTATCATATAGTGCTTGAACATTAAAACTGATTTATTTGAGCAAATGAACATTAAAACCGATACACAGGGCATTATACAAAAATCTAGCAATGTCCGGCCGGCCCATTGGAAACGTACATGAAAAGAAAAGATCAAGCTACTATATTGCTCTCGTACATTTTTATTTGGCTCCAGCCATCGTCGGGGCTATAGACTCGGGCTCCGGAAGTATAGATGTACACTTTCGGTTTATTGGTTGGTTGGTTTTTAGGCTGATAAGTCTAGTTAATACTGATTCATTGTAAAAGAAAAATACTATTGACTAACAATAAGCTGTGCTAAAACAAAAAGCGATTGTCATATCGAAGATACCGCTGATTTCAACCCCCAATGAAAATGCCAAAAGGCAAAATCACCACGTTCCCTACGTCTTGAACGAATGAACAACCTTGAAATTTCAGATCCGATCTGGCCGTCGTCGCTGGGACACGTCATGCGTCGACTCGTTTTCCCTTTTCTTGTGTTTTCTTTTCGTCGAGACAGATTGAGATGACAAGTCAGGAGGCGACTCGACTCGGTCACGGTCCGTACCGGCACCGGCAGGAGGCCGCACAGGCACGCCCGTCCTTGGATACGTACGGCTGCCCACGTGGGACCCCCCACGGGCGGACCGTACGGAAAGTCTCCGCGATGCCTCATTCTTGACATGTGGGGCGGGCCCACTTGAAGTCACATGGAATCCTATACGGAAGCTTCCGCATCTAGGCGATTTTAAGTTCTCGGGTGTACATGTTTTGGTTTACGATGACATTACCAGCGCTCGTGTGTTCGGACGGACGTCCGTGGCTGCAGTCCGTTTCTATGCCTGACATCGACATCTGTTGCCCCGAGGAAACTTGCACCATGCATTGCTCAATGTCACCTTGCTGCTTGGACAAGGTACCCGAGCAACGTGGGCACGCCAGTGAAGGAGAGCGCTACGACAGCCAAGAGCTTCCACACGTCGAGCCCGAGGTCCCCGCCAGGGAGGTCCGCGTTGTCATCCCCCGTGCCGCTGAAGACGTCCGACTCGTCGACCACGCTGGCGTCGACGAGGTTCTGGAGGAGTGGGCGCGGCATGGCGACAGATGTCGTGCGGAGAGGGATGGGGGCGCTGGGCGGAGCAGTTGACGCTCGATGCGTTGAAGCCGTGGCAAGCGAAATGAGTGGGGATTTTCGTTGGTGGGGGTTATGTCACTGGTTAGAGATGAAGGAGAGAGGATGTTGGGCCTGATTCGCCGCGCAGACCCAAGAACGAGGCGCGTCCGGATGCACACGCCCGAACGAACGCCCTAATCATAGTATTAGCATTTGGTTTATCAGGTGACGGGAGCTGCAGTGCAACACAACATTGTACACGTCACTACGACGAGCCATTGTTATAATATCACAATTTTTCAGGGACCTATCCGCGAGAACTACACAGACAACGTCATCCGCTGCAACCGGGCCTATCTATCGGTTACCTCAGTGACACTTCCTGCTTCCACCACCGTTAAGGGCTTGTTTAAATCCACGGCGTGTCGCATCACATGTCATATGAGATGTTTTGTTCGAGTACTAATAAAAAAAATAAATTACAGAATTCGTCAGTAAATCGCGAGATGAATTTATTAAACCTAATTAATCTGTTATTAGCACATGTATTATTGTAGCACAACATTATCAAATTATAAACTAATTAGGCTTAAAAGATTCATCTAGTAAAGTAATCATAATCTGTGTAATTAATTATTTTTTAGTCTATATTTAATATTTTTTATATATATTTAAATATTCGATGAGATAGGGTGTAAACTTTTGAGGAGGAACTAAATAAGGCCCGACAAACACAAGAGATCTGAACACAACTCCTGTGCGCAACAGCCAAGAACACAACTGTGCGCAACAGCCAAAGCTCCCCTCCCATTCTCTCTCCACCCACCACCCGCCCTCCCTTCGCCGTGCCGCCAGCCACCACTGCAACCAACCACTCTTCTGCCCCGCCGCCGCTGGCCACCTCCCACTCGCCGCAGTCTTCGCCTCCTATCCAGCTAGCTAGCGAACCGAAGCCTTCCGCCCCTCGAGCTTCCCGCCGCGCGCTCGCCACTGTCCAGTCCACCCGCGGGATCCATCGGATCTCGCCCATCGCACGCACCACCGCGATGAGCCACGACTCCGGGTCCAGCGCCGGCGCGGGCGTGGAGTCCCTCTCGCTGGACCTGCTGGCCCACGCGCTGGCAGGCGTCGGGGACCCGCGGGACCGCAAGTCGTGCCGCCTCGCGAGCCGCGCCTTCGCGCGCGCCGAGGCCGCGTCCCGCCGCGCCGCGCGGGTGCTCCGCCGGGAGGCGCTCCCGCGGGTGCTGCGCGCGTTCCCAGCGCTGTCCTCGCTTGATCTCTCCGCGTGCGCGGGCCTCGACGATGCCTCCCTCGCCGCCGCGCTTCCCGTCCCGGACCCCGGCGCCGGCGCCGCCGATCCGCCGCCGGGCCAGCTGCTGCTGACCGTCCGACGGGTGCGGCTCGCGCGGGCCAGCGGGGTCGGGTGGCGCGGCCTGGAGGCGCTCGTGGCGGCGTGCCCGAGGCTCGAGGCCGTCGACCTCTCCCACTGCGTCGCCGCCGGGGACAGGGAGATGGCCGCGCTCGCCGCGGCGGCGGGGCTCAGGGAGCTCGTCATGGACAAGTGCCTCGGCGTCACCGACGTCGGGCTCGCCAAGGTCGCCGTCGGATGCCCCGGCCTCCAGAGGCTCAGCGTCAAGTGGTGCCTCGAGATCTCCGACATCGGCATCGAGCTGCTCGCCAAGAAGTGCCCCCAACTGCGCAGCGTCGACATCTCCTATCTCAAGGTAGCGTCTCAACCTCAAATTTGTTGTCCCAATCTCAAATTTGTTGTCTCAAATTTGGTTAGTAGTGTCAGTAGCACTGAGGAAAAAAATTTGAGATTGCTCTCATCAAATCAATTGATACTGCTTGTGACCGGACCACCTGACTTTCCAGAATTCGTAGCATTCAATGATATGTGGACTGAGTACAGCGAGTGCAATGTCCAGCGAGTGAAATGCTTCAATTATAAATTGTTTGTAGGAGTCCGTTTTCATTAGAAATTATTCTTATTATTAGTGTTTGGGCCGGTTCTCTCATGAATATTTGATGCATTTTCAGCATTCCAGCTTTTCCTTGCTGGTAAAGTGTCGTTGCTTCTTACAACAACAACAATAACAAAGAATATTTTGTCTCGACACAGTGTAAATCAGAAGCTCTGTGATCAGAAATGCTTAGCACCTTGACATTGCTTGGTCAATTCTTCTTTCTATTAATTTTGGCTCTTGATGTTAGAGAATTAAAGTCCATTGGAATTCCGTTGAATAAACTTAGGTCCGGTCAACAAATTTGGTGAATAAGACTACTAAATTTCACTTAGAAGGGTATGGTTCACTCACCCATTTGAATACACAACATATACACACCTGCTATCTACCTACATTGTATATAGTATATACCTAATGTGACTTGACGGTTCTGATTGTTTCTTGTTCGTATCCAAGAATGCTCAAATTTCTTATGACTTGTTTCCCAGGTGACCAATGAATCCCTTAGATCACTCTCTACTCTTGAGAAGCTAGAGGACATAGCAATGGTCAGCTGCTTGTTTATAGATGATGATGGTCTACAAATGCTAAGTATGTGCAACTCGCTTCAGGTATAACACCTTGCAAGGATGCAGATCTTGTATGAACTTCATCATACTGTAAACTATGATGTCAGCTTTTCTTCCGTGCCTCTGTGCTTACTATATTTTGAATCTCACCTGTTTTAGAGTATTGATATATCGAGGTGTAACCATGTGTCATCTCTGGGCTTAGCTTCACTCATAGATGGTCAAAGATTTCTCCAAAAAATAAATGTTGGACACAGTTTGCATGTGAGTACAGTTCCTTCTTTGTCTTTCTCAGAACAAATGATACGAATCCATGATTTCATTTAAGCAGTAAAATTCGCAATTCCAGTGGTGGTTCACCTTCTGCGGTCGCACTTGCAGGAGATAGAGACTTGCGTTCTGAGCAAATTATCAACAATAGGAGAAACTTTGACTGTTTTAAGACTCGATGGCCTTGAAATCTTTGCCTCAAATCTTCAGGCAATTGGTTCTACCTGCAAGAATTTGGTTGAGATTGGGCTTAGCAAATGCAATGGTGTTACAGATGATGGTATTGTTTCACTAGTTGCTCATTGCTGTGACTTAAGGACTATCGACGTGACATGCTGCCATCTTCTTACAAATGATGCCCTTTCTGCAATTGCCGAGAACTGTAGAAAGATTGAATGCCTTCGACTGGAATCCTGCCCTTTTATAAGTGAGAAGGGACTAGAGCGAATCGCAACCCTCTGTTCCCACCTTAAGGAGATTGACCTCACTGACTGTCGTATTAATGATGCAGGTAACTGAAAAATAGCTGTGCCATATTTTTTTATAGGAAAAATTCATTCCTAAATTTGAGCTCATCATTTCAAAATCCCACATTTTCAGCTTTGCAGCACTTGGCAATTTGCTCGGAATTACTGATCTTGAAGCTTGGCCTCTGCTCTAGCATTTCTGATGGAGGCCTTGTTTATATTAGTTCAAACTGTGGAAAGCTTGTGGAACTTGATCTATACCGGTAATCAATGTTTATATTTATGCTTTAGAAATTATTTATTGATTAATCATTGGTCTCTAAACTAAAGCATGTTGTTTATCTTTCCCACAGTTGTAGTGCTATTACTGATGATGGGCTGGCAGCGGTAGCTAGTGGCTGCAAGAAGATCAGGATGCTAAACTTATGCTATTGCACCCAAATCACCGATGCTGGTTTGAAGCATGTAAGCGCTTTGGAAGAACTCACAAACCTGGAGCTGAGATGCCTGGTGCGCATCACAGGCATCGGGATCACCTCCATCGCCATTGGTTGCACTAGCCTGATAGAACTGGACCTTAAACGCTGTTACTCTGTGGATGATGCTGGCCTGTGGGCTCTTTCAAGATACTCCCAGAACCTTAGACAAGTAAAGAACTCAACAACTTCATCTTCTCCTTTTGTAATTTGTGAAGCATCAGGGACATTACAGGTTGCTGTCCGGCTTGTTTGCAGCTTACTATCTCCTACTGTCAAGTCACTGGCCTGGGCCTTTGCCATCTGCTGGGCTCATTGAGGTGCCTCCAGGACGTGAAGATGGTTCACCTCTCCTGGGTCTCCATTGAAGGGTTTGAGATGGCGCTGCGAGCGGCGTGTGGGAGGCTGAAGAAGCTGAAGCTGCTGGATGGGTTGAGGTCTGTGCTCTCCACCGAGCTGCTCCAGATGCTGCAGGCCTGTGGCTGCCGTGTCCGCTGGGTCGACAAGCCACTCGTCTACAAGGGATGAGCTTGAACTGGCCTGTCAAATCAAGGAGACAGGCATCCTTGAGATCAGTAACAGTGCCCAGCTGAGACCGCGTGGCAAGCGCGGAGAGCACCTCTCAAACAGTGCCCAGCTGAGACTGTAGAAGATCATGTAGCTGAGACTGATGGTGTCTATAACCTGTCCTTCAATACAGTGTGCAAACTTTCAGAGTTCCCACATTATGATTACTGTCCATTTTCGCGTCTCTAACTGGCATTTTTGGCCTGAACTTTGTAAGATCACCTGCATCTGTAGTCAAAGTTTACCCCCATTTTGGTCCATTTCTTGCCTGAATATTTGCAAACAGTCCCCAAAATTTTCTAATTAGATCCCTAAACTGAATCGTATTTATTTTTACTGCATATAGCCTCTCATATTTACAACCAACACCCTGGTTGGAATCACAACTAATAATCGCAACCCAATAATTAAAATATTGCCCCTGCTTATTTACAAACATCACGGACAACCAAACAGCAAACATTCAGCATTCTCAAGTCCAAGAATCACAATTGTTCACTGAATTCTTTTATCTAAAATGTAATCCTGAAGTACTGCTAATACACAACATAACAGTAGTCGTTCCTTCAAGCCTCAGCAACAAACGCAGATGTTTCTGCTCTTCCTGCGATGGCTGACGATACAACAATCTGCACTAATCTGGATTCTAGCCTGAAGTCATAAGTAAGTTCAAGTAATCTATACTATCAATACTCCCTATCAATCTTCTTCCTTTCTGTTTTTTGGGGTTCATCTGTTAGTCCAACCGGTTGTCAGTGTCATCCTCATCCTCTGCAAGCTTGTCGATCAGCATCTCCATCGCCTCGATGTACCTCGGCATGTAATGGTCTCTGATCATGGTTCTCGCCAGCCGGATCTTGCCATACATGCTGCGAGGGGTCTCATAGATGGCAACTACCTCATTCTGGTGGCATTGCTCGCCGGTGCTCGGCCCTTCTGGTGCTGGTAGCTCAACCATGTGCATGATTCTGCCCGGAGGGTACAGCTGGTGAGGCTCCGGGGAGGCCATTTGCGATGATCGCAAGGCCTTCAGAAGCTGATCCATGTGTTCTTCGTCTGTTGCTTTCTCCTCTGGGTCAATCTCCACAGCATCAGATCTCTCACGGTTGAGTTCTCCAGGACAGCATGAGGCTGGTTCTACTGCAATTGTTGGCTTCTCAGTGTTTTGTTCAGTTCCTCTGTATGCAGACATCAATGCTGGAATGCCCTGAGTGGGGTTCACCAGAGACTCCAGGATTTGGGTATTAACAGCGACAGATGACCAGCGGGACAGTGCAGAGTGCTTCTGCACAGCAGCACGCACATTTGTGGAAAGGTTCAACTCATCCTGGGATGGCATGAGGAATCAATTCAGCGTATTACAAATAAAAACATCATAGAATGTATTTAGGAGACTCCACATCAATATGACAGTAATACAATGAGTTTCTTCAAAGAACATGGTGTTTAGGGTTTACCAAAGGAGTGTTGTCAGACCCTGTGTTGGATACAAAGGGAATGTGGGATCGCATGAAATTCACAGAGCTATTTACAAAACCCAAGATTCTTGTTTGCTGAATTTGTTCTTGGAGGTCTGGAGCCCATGACGATGCCATAACCTGCATAAGATTTTAAGACAACTTAAAGGCTATTAATTAATGGGAGAAAGTGTGTTTCATAATTCCAGACGTCACTACTACTTGAAACTCAGTAAACACGGGGTACCTCTAACCTCTGTGCGAAGGTTGGCAGCTGAAGCTTTGCCGAAAGATGGCACCATGTCGTTTTTGTTGACAACAGAGGTGACGAAGTCTTTGCCTGACTCAGCCAAGTCCCAGGTCATGCAAGCAGCTGGACAGGAGCACTTCAAAGTGTTAGAATACCATAGGAGCACATCTAATAACAGGTGTTTATATGGCACATCTTGCAACCAGATACCAAGAAAAGGGGAATGTGACAGCTTTGTTGTGGAAACTTATGATTGCTCCTACATAGTACTCTGTTTTAGATTAGCTACTTTTATATTTCAAAACTAAGAAATTATATCAGTGTAAAGTGTTGACAAGAATCCATGTTCTTAAGTTAGCATGCCATGATTTTTTATCTTTTACTTTTTTTTTTGTTGATACAGATGTGTTTGATAGCCAAATCTTCGTTTCTACTTGGATTATGTACCTGGTCCAAACGCAATACATGAGGCTGATGATAACTTATTGTCCTCGCGTAGCATGTATGTTAATATCGCAGCAATCCCAGCTCCCATTGAATGCCCAATGATCTAAAATTAGATTAAAATAGTGCAGTTCTGTTAGCCAGAAGCAAATTCGAAGCATTACTTATTTACTTTAGCTTCAGATATGCAGTATTTTCAATCGAATTTTCCTAATATTGATTGCTTAAGAGGACAAACAGACACATTATTACTCATATATATTTTTTTGAAACGGATTATTACTCATATTAGGGTCACTGAGTTCCTTGTAAACTAAACAACCATACTAGGTGATTATTTTTTTCGGTTAACCAAAATAAATCATAATAACATGTGTTGTTTGACAACATAAATTAAATCCCACGCGCATCTTTTACGGTGTACACTGATAGGATCAGAAAAGAGTGTTAAATTACCTTAACTCTGTAGTTTGGGAATTGTTCGACTGCTTTGCTTAAGCATGGAATGGCCTGATCTGCAATCCAACGAGCGGCAACAACCATTCCACAATGCACATGTCCAGACACTAAATTGGATCTACGTCCATCTTGTAATAATACTGAATGATGGAATGGAACTTCTGCAGCAGTTGCGGCTGTCAGACGATCCTTAGTGCTGGTCGCTCCCCGAATGAAAAGAAGGAAGGATTTGGTACTTTCATCACGGACAACCGTGAATGCAGGCTTCATAAACTGAATAGAATCACAAAGTTCTATGAGGTATCTCCACTTGCAACGTATGCTGTAGAACATCAGCTGGCTCAGGGTAATACAAACCTGTGACTTCGACTTCCTTATGAGAATATCACTCTGTCCATAACCACCAAACTCTAGGAACACTTCATATGGCTTCTTGGAGAAGAACATGCAGAGTCTGAGGTATCTGAGAAGTCCAATCAGCTCCTGCCTTACTCCAGGACCATCCAGGGGCACACAATTGCTGCCAGTGTACTCATGCTGCAGATTGCCCTGGAAATAAACACTAATGAGAGAATGCTTTTCAGTTTTTTTTTTGAGGAAACGAATGCTTTTCAGTATCATGCATCAAAAAATGTTACAAAGCAGATGGCCAAAATCATGAGTTTTCACTAACAAACCAAATGGTGATTCTTTACATCTCACCAGAGATTTAACAACATTTTAGTCCCTTTCCAGAAAACTGTCAGATGGACAATCAGCCAATAAAACTGCATTTTTCTGTAAGTAAAAAATTGGGAAGGCTTGTATTAGATTTGACAAGTTCAATAGTAGAAATTGGAGTGAGAAGCAAAGCTAGAGAGGGTAATTGGTCAGAAATCCTAATTATCCTGAATTCTTTAGAGCTGTCAATGCAATAAGTTAACTGACAGAACCACGGCCGGCAAGCGGGGCGGCCGCCCTGGGCCCCCAATCCCACAGGCCCCACCCCATGTATACAGTTAATACGTAGTTGTATCAGTATAAGGCTTGTTTGGCTCGTTAAGGCCCACAGCAGCCTAACAGATTGGCGTTCGCGATTTGTTTGTCAACTCTACGACTGCGACTTCTCATCTCGGAACCAAATTGCAAATCCCGATCACAACGCAGCAACTGCGACGCGATCATCCAACTCAACGACGGCGCCACGGCGGGCGGCCAACTCGGAGTAAGACTTCAACGAGACGAACGTACCTTCTTATGAACTAGGTATGCGCTAATATCCGAACCCCCCCAAACCACCCCCAATGGGCTATGCTGGCTCCTGGACGTCTGGACAGGACGCCCGCGCAGCCTGCCCCCGTGCACTGATGTTGATTTTTATTCCCGCCCCACACGCGCACCCCGCCCTGTGGCAGCACCCACGTGTCCAGACGACTCGCCTCGCCCCAACAGCACGCCCTGTCCGCCTGGATTCGAAGCCGCCCGCCTCGTCCCACACGCCCACCCCGCCCCCGTCGTGACCCGACCGCTGGCCTCTAGCTCGTCGCAGCCCATTCTCCAACACCCGTGCCGTGCCACCATCACTCCCTGTGCCCATCGACTCTCTAAACAGTATGAAACACGTGCAACATGAAACATTTGAATGCAGCATCCGTATGAAACGGTTGAAACATTTAGAACATACACTTGCAACATATGTGTAAAACATATGCAACATCAGATAAAATACTTGCAACCATGAAAACATGTACTGCAACATAACATTGAAATATTTGGAACATATTCTTACAATATATGTGTGAAGTATGTGCAACATCCATATCAGAACGCTTGCAACATACGTCTGGAATAAATGAAACATTTTGAACAACACCTCTGAACCATTTTGCAATATGTGCAACATCCCTGATCTACTTTTGCAACATCCATATGAAACAATTGCAACATACCTCTGAAACACTTGCAATATGTGCAACATCCATATGAAATAATTGCAACATACCTCTAAAACAGTTACAACATGCGCATCCATCGCAATATCACCTTGCTAAAGTCGTGCATCACGATGACTACGGCATCGTTCATATGTTTTTTCTCTAATACCCAGACCTAAAAAATTTGTTTCGTCCTGCGCCCCTAAAAATTCAGACCGGCCCTGGACAGAACATATTCTATTTGGCAAACCTCGAATGACTGAAAAAAGATGGACGTTCTTACAGAAGTTCCGAGCTACCATAACCCAAGTTTTGCTAGCTCTAATTAATCATCTTTCACTAATCCATTAAGCATCCATCACTCAATGTACCTTTCACCTTTTCGGAAATGAACGAGAAGGCCAAGTTATTGTTTGAATGTAAACGAGAAAAAGAAAATCCCAAACAAAAATATCGCAAATTAACCAACTTAATACATTAGCCCTGTGATTAGATGTGATTAGAAAAAGGAGAAACTGCAGCAGGGCAGACCATGGTCAAAGGATCTAGAAACTACGCCACAAAGTCGTTCTTTTTATCCAGTTCCTCCTTTATTTTCTCCACAGAAACAAGAATAATCAAGCAGGTTTCACACAATATAAGTTAAATTCTTTTTTTTTTCTATCTCATCGTGGTTGAACAAAGCCACATTTCTATCCGAGCAAGAACACACGCACCACGCGCCGCCTTCCTACGACGACCACAGCACCTGGATGCGCATGTAGTGGTTGATCCCGAAGGCGATGTCCCCGAGCGGCCACTTGCCAAGCGTCTCGGCGTACGCGAACCCCGCCGTCCTCGACAGCACCGCCACCGCCTCCCTCCAGCTCGTCGACGCCTGCTCCGGCCACCTCTCCGCCTCTCCCTCCTCCGCGCTCCGCCGCCGCCGCCTCACCGCATCGGCGTCGTCGCCGGACGCCGGGGAGAGGCGGCCCGAGAGCGCGACGTACACTAGGGCCGCCGTCCCCGCCGCTGACGCCACCCGTTTCGCCCCCATTCCTCTGCGATCGACGGTGGTGCGCGCTGCTGGGAGGCGGGAGCCGGTGGTAGAGTGGAAGCGTGGCCGGCGTGGGCGCCTAAAATTGGGAGGACGGGTAATACGGGATGGACAGAATTACCCCTGGTTGCTAAGTTCTCAAAGATTTCTTTTTTCTTCTTCTTCTTTGTTTTTGATTTTGAAAAGTTCGATCACATTTCATTATGTGATACTGTAATTTCACGAGGTTCTTCCAAAGTGTCATTTTAAGGGTTTGTTTGATCCAAGGGCTAATTACTAGCAAGCTAAAAATTAACTCACTCTTCACTCAAATTAGTTGTAGTACATCTAAATAAGATGACTAATAGGTGAGCTAATTTTTTAAACAAATCTTCAACTTGTTGTTAGTCAACTAGTTAGCCAATTATAGCTAATTTGGAGTGATTTATGAGCATATACATCCTGCTCTTATGAGCATATTGGAAGAACATGACCGACAAATCTAAAAAATGATGAAATTACCTATCGACGGGCATTTAGAAATTGTTTGTTATTTTTTGAAACATGGTACAGATGCTAAAAACATGTTTGCTCATGCAAACTGTGCCCGTGCGCTTCCTACCACTGTAAACGCCTTGAAGAGTATAGTGGATAATTTCTTCGTGTTTAATTATATAAGTTTGTTCGGTTTTTTTAATACATAGTTTATGCCACTATGCACCTAGATAGACAATTATGTCTAAATACATAATAAAAGCTATAAATTATAGAAAAAAAGATAAAATAACTTATAATCTAAAACGAATGGAGTAGATCGTAAAATTGACAAAGCGTTATATGTATCACATACCGCTGATTCCTGACACTACAGCTCAAAAATAATTAGTTCAAAAATCAGAATACAGCACTGATACATATTGGCTATTGGGGTAGACACCTCGGTACCAAATGGAAAGTCGCTTTGGTTTTCTCCACATACATATTTTAGACATATTCTATATTTAGATATATATAGCAAAAGCGATTTACTTAAAAAAGTGAAGACAACTATGAATGGAGTATTATTTGAGGATCACACCATTATCTGAGACACTCACAAATAAACACACTATTGCAACCTTATGCAAATCGTTAGAGGCTGCAAATAAATAGAGCTCTCGCATCAGACTGTACGAAAACTCCGCACGCTTGCAAAGAACCCCTTTATCAGCTTGCCGTTGTTTGGAAGTGCTGCTACTCGAAAATTTTCTGCTTTAGTTTTTCTGACTCGTTGACTTTACTAAAAACATTCTCATGCCTGAACTTTGATGGTTTCTGCTGGTTTCAACTCTAGTCTAACCTAATTTGTTTGGAACTTAAAGACTCTGTTGTTGTTGTTGACTTTACTAAAAACGAACTCAAGAAAAGGCATATTGCCCACACTGTGCGAAGAGACCGATGCTGAAAAAGGCGAGCGAAGGTCGAAAAAGAATTGCAAAAAGAAAAGAGAGTCGAAAAGAGGCTCAAACAGCGAAGCATTAGTCCAGTGCAGAGACTCATGCTAGAGAAGAAAAACACACCCCACGACAGGGCCTAAATTTTCGGCCGGATGTAGTACAGGTTCCAATTAAACGTTTGAGACATGGGACTATACAAATAGATTTTTTCCGTCGACGCATTTTTAATTGTAAATCAGTTGGAACTTTTAACTGTCGTCAGATAGGGCATCAATATATATAATGGTCTAGGTCCTTCCCTTGTAACAACCTTTGCCTCTTTCGTTCCTCTTCCTAATAGCCCTCCATCCGGCACACAATAACGATGTTCCCTTGTAACCATTCGAAAACTTATAGCATGTCCGATGAACTTTTAGTTCCGGTTGGTGTTACCAACCAGGATAAAAGGGCCCCGGTGCCAGTAAAATTTAGACCGAGGACTAATGTTCACATTAGTCTCGGGCCCCAACACGACCAGGATGACTAAAGGTGTGAACCCAGAAGCTCATTTGTCTAATGATCATACAAAATGAGTTATCATGAGTACTACCGGGAGCAGTTCGATGACACACGGGTTCATCTCCTGACGCAAATGACCAAACACCACGGTCAGATCCGGATATATAGCATCAGATCATTGCGCATCAATCGGTCTAGCAAACCAAACACACGCTGTTAGATTACGAGGTGTATCATCATGGGTTTAACTCATAAAAATTTGATGAAATGGCTTCGTTTATATATGCTTATACTAATTGTTAATTTCTAATGGATAAGGTGGTGACTGATTAGTCCATTCCATCCATTCATAATCATAAATAGAAAAAATCGAAAAGATGATGCCCACTACCACGTTTGTTCCTCATTTCTTCTCAGACTGAACATCTCACAAATGTGGAAAACACCCAAGGTCCTTACTGTGGCCAGTGGTGATCGTTTTTTTTAAAGAAAACGACAAGAAATTATGTGATGGCCTTGAGTGTTTCCACATTATTGATCGGTGTGCTGGGCCGTCACTGTTTGTGACGGCCTATTACCAGCCCATGAAGTTCATTAAACGCTTGGTCCGCAAGGCATCCTCCCTCCATCTCCCAACAAAAAAGAGAGAATTTTCTCAAAGAAACAAAAAAAGAGAGAGAAAATGGGAAAGCAGGTCAATGATTTGTTTAAATCCTCTTATACAGGAAAAAATGATATAATTTGTCCGAAGGACCTAAATGTGTATGCATGTGCCTAATAAAATACAACGTGCGGTAGTTGCTTTCGAGGCTATCGTGCATACAACGTGCTGTACCTGTAGCATGCATGTATGTAGCCATGCGGCCGGCTAGTCCAATGGAACTGCACACGTGTCTTACGACCAGTGGCTAAAGCAGAGGAACCACCGCAATTTTTGTTGTATCTCTGGTTGTACTGGACAATAGCTAGTCCTTGATTGATTAATGAAGACTATGATAAAGAATATGTAGTGCAGTAAGACACATTATGTGCTTGATTTTTTTTATTATTCTAATAATATGTGTTTTGTCATTTTCATTACAAGAAAAACTATAATTTTATTATGAGTTGTTCTTTTAATTAAACTAATTGGTTATATAAAATTATCGCCTAGAATCATCTAAAAATTTAGGCATATGAAATATAGCAGCTCTCATATTGCCGACGACATGCAGCAAGACCCACGTTGAGCCGGCTGGCTCGGGCAAACGAGAATCGTTTCCATTTCTTCTAGGCCTAGCTCGTGGTCACGGAGACGGAGTGCACATGTTCTGGCCTGTATAAGAGAGAGATCACGAGCGTAGCTGCGAGCAAGAAAACTATCACCTCTGTTCCAAACTACAGGTCATTCTCACGTTTTTACAGACATAGCTTATCTTATGCGCCTGATGTACGTTCGAGTCCCAAAGGACTACTCACACTATTTGTGGCTTCGACGGCAGTGATTAAGAGAAAAAAAAACTTCCTTGTCTGCCCCACATCCAAAGCACAGGTCTATGATCACTACTACAGGAATGAGATCTAGTCTCGGTTGAGAACTAGCTCTACTCCTGGTTTTCCAACCGGGACTAAAGGTGTTGTTCTTCCGGGGCTAAAGGTGTTGTTCTTTAGTCCCGGTTTGCCACAACCGGGACTAAAGATCCTCCCAGCTTTAAAAAAAATAATGCCTCCCATCGCTGCGCCCTGTGAGATTCGAACCAAAGACCTCATGCACTGCCTCGCGCGTAGCTTACCACCCCACCTACACAACACATCTAACAATGGATGGGATGCTTTCCTTTTGAACTAACCCATCCGGGGACCTTTAGTCCGGGTTGGTGTTACCAACCGGGACTAAAGGGTCTACCTTTAGTCTGGGTTGGTGTTACCAACCGGGACTAAAGGTTGGAGAACTTTTAGTCCCGGTTTAGCCGTTGGGTAGGGACCTTTAGTCTCGGTTGGAGATACCAACCGAGACTAAAGACCTTCTAGTCTCGGGGGCAAAAAAATGTCGAGGCTAATGCTAAATTGGGACATCGTTCTAAAGTCTGTTCTCTAGTAGTGGACTAGCTCATCTTACGGAGCTACGGTGACGCTGTGTATGGGTGAGGTAGGGGTTCAGAGGTTTTCTCTATCTGCGTAAGAAAATCTTAAGCTAAAATACCCAGAGCTATCTAGTCCCCGCGAATCGAGTTTTTTTATGCACCGGATGTACAATATGTCTATATACACGCACATAAAAGCTAACACGACCTATGCATCGGAACGAAGGGAGTAGCCATCAAACACCTGATCGATGTGTTTATCTATTATTCAGACAACCGAGTAGGCAGACATCCCTGCAGCTGCAGGTCACTAAACTAATCAGGCCCTATACATACATATATAATAGGATTAAGTCCACTTTTAGTCCCTCAACTATTGTCTTGGTCTAATTTTAATCCTCAACTACAAAACCGTCTAGTACCGGTATCCCAATTGTCAAAACCATTCACTTTTAGCACATGGGCGGGGGTAAAGCTGTTTTTGACCGATGTTGAGTGGTTTTGACCACGCCACTCTAGCGGACGCTCACTATAACACAACATACATTTGTCGACACTTTCTATAGTGGGCAAAGGGCACTTTCGCCGACAGATAGCCTCCCACAAAAAGTTTTGCCGACAGTTAAGAAATAGTCATAGTAGAAGTAGTCGGCGAAAGTTTTGCCGAAAGTTTAAAGAATCGCCGACACTTTTGCTGTAGCTAAATAGTATACCTTTCCCGACAGTTGAAACATACGCCGACCGTTAACCCTACGCCGACAGGTAAGACATACGCCGACAGGTAATACATTTCCCGACAGTTTATATGTTGGTGAGACCTTTTCCATAGTATGGTTGGAAAGATGTCCTCTGTGGCAACTAATATGTTGTCAAAACTATTTAATAGATATTCATATTAATACAATCTAAATAATTTCAGAAATCCACTTAATTATACAGAGAAAACATCACGTCATCAAATATATTTGATTTTATAGGCAAAACATATTAAATATTTTCAATACATACATCAATGTCTTAACTGCAAATCCATGTACATCTCTCAATACTAATATATCTGAACAAACAAAACAGATATATAGACACATGAACTTTTGAGTCAACAAAGCATGATCTCACACACGTTAAGAGCCAGCCCTTTGTGTCATCGAAGCATGAGCAGCCCACTCTAATTCTACATCCTAGCAACATAGATGCAACTAGAATAAATTCAAGAAAAAAAGTGAATAAGTTCAGCAATAGGTGTCCATGTCTTAGCATGCTGTTATGGAAATCAGAGGCTCCGGCACCCTTGTAGTGAAGCACTTGTAACTTGTAAGTCCCGCATAAGGAAAGTATTATTAACTGGGACAAATCAAATCAAGTTGCATATCTCATAATGACATAAATGAACACCATTAGTAATCTTAAACACTACATAACATACATGATTTTGGATACTTAAAACAATTGTCATCAGTGTTGCATTTATTTATAGCTAACCTATCAACTTTATGGTCATATTCAGGCATTTGAAATAATCAGAATCCTGCCGATCTCGGAGGCAAGATGGTATGGTATACAACACGTACTGTCTTACAGCATTAACCAAAACTCTAAAGTTAAATAACAAAACCGGAAATCTAGAAGGCAGAAAAAAGATAACGGTGATAGTATGTTTCGTACATATATGTCCCAGTTTATCATTAAAATTTGTACATAAATTAACAAGGGCCATATAGTTTCTGCTACAAATTTTCACAAAGGCCACATAGGTAATAAGAAAGATCAGGAATATGTCATTTTCACACTCAGTTAGCACTTATTAGATTGCTCAGTGGAAACATATATAAGATATATCCAAGTAATGATAAAATCAAAGTTCTTAACTCATTGTTGACCTTGAAACACTGAAAAATTTTTATAGAACATTTGGTCTCTCTTTACTGAAATTTTATACAGATCAACAGCATCATGTGTTTCTCCTTCAATTGTTCCTAAAATTAAAAATTCCAAACCCATGAGAATCTGTTCCAAGTGTACCAAAAAAGGGCCACTATAAGCCAACAATATCTAACAACTTCACAATGAATCAGTCTGTATCTTTCGATTTGTAAAGCCTGGTTGCCAATGGTTAATTGGAAAAACAAAAGAACTTTCAATTGCACTGAATAGCTGGTTGCAGATATGAATCATCCTAACACCCAAACCTGAGAATGCATGCATAGACAATGATCTACAGTGACTGAGTGGCGCACATCAAATCTGACAGTGCAAGGGGTCATCCAAACATCTCATTGGCTAATTCCCACCCATTAGTAACTCCAATATTTTGCAGCCATTAGCGAAAGGTAGAGTGGTACCATTTCAGCATGAGCTAACTTTCTCAGTGGCACCACATAACCATCAACTAAACACTCTGAGGAGCCAAGCCATAGCCGCACTTCTGGAAGAAAAGAAAGAATAAATAACTAAAAGTCATAGGCAAAGACAATTTTATTGTGAACAGCATACCACAATGTAACACATCTCTAGATATGGCATATATAATATGAGCTTCTCAAACCTACAATTTTTTCCTACTATTTGTCTTTTGCTACAATGTGATCTATGAACTAATCAGGACTAGAAAATAGTAGTGGAGTCATTGATGACAACATCACTTCCATGATGGAATGCACACCAAAACTGCTATCAGGATTAGTCGAAAACATCACAATACACATCAGCAGGCTCAAGAATGTAACTTTCACCAGGAGGATAAATTAAGATACTACATTTCAGAACATGTCCAGAGATAAAACAAGAACCTGTATAGAGATAATACAAGTAGCTTTCACTGGCAAAACTACTGAGACTCGAGTTCATGGAACAGTAGACAGAATCATGTCAAACAGCCACAGCCAAACCAATGATTTAAAAAATAATGGCTAAAGATTGTTTTCTAAAGGAAGCTAACATATATAAAAAATCCTAGTGGTAAATTTCTGAAGCTGCTCAGATGTTTTTTCCCTGAGATCTTTACTCAATGATAGCCATAGCAATGACCACCCACACCTGATTTCCATCTAGCATTAACTTAAAACGGAAAGATATATGATAAATTAAGATAGTACATTTCAGAACATGCTTCACACATGAAAAGTGTAGCAGCCACCATTAGCCTTAATGGCCTTAACATATTATTACACAAAGTTTATCTACTCCACGTATGGCTGAAATTATTTGAGATCAGCATCTATAAAAAAATAAATAGACATGGATAAGCATTAGTTGTTTTATTGCGGACATGACTATGGCCATTACCTGTTTTGTTGCAGACATGAAGACTATGGCTTATAGTACCTAGCAGCAACCATGGTTTTTTCCTTATCATCTCTTTCATAGAGTTCAAATCATACTGCTAAGACAAACAAGAATAAAGGCAGTAATTTCTTAGTGGACTTAGACATTCCACTTGAACTGAAAACTGAGACGAAAATTGAATACCTTTGGTGGTATAAATGTTGGAAGTTTATGCCCTTTCTTTTGCTTAAGAAGCTTTTCACATAGCTTTTCATGTCTACCAGTTTCTCTGACCCACTGCAGTACAAGGGAAACAATGGTACGCTACTTAGACAATGTCTGCAAAGTATTTTCAGAAACAATGCTGAAAAGAGCCCCCTTCCACGCTGATAGAAATTTGGAAACTATATTTTATAAAATCTCTAGTTTGATTAGAATTTTAGGTTATGCTGATGGATAGAAGTCAAATCCAAAATCATTGGGCAAGAAAAACAAAGGCTAAGCACACTTACAGTGAAGCCATTTGTTAAATTTTCTGTTCTTTCCATGTGCATTATCAGCTTTCTTGAGAGCACAGGCAGTAGCAGGATCCTCTATGACATATATTCCTCCTTAGAAAGAGGGATCTGTTCAGATCCAGTGATATTGTAAATCCTAGAATCGGGTGAAAGGGGCCGAATTGAGGAGAGTGCAGCCTTTAGGAGCAGGGGGCCTCTTACCTGGAACAAAGGAGAGCACTCGGAGTGGAGCCCAGCGCACGAGCAGCGGCGGGAGGATTTGGTGCCAGCCGCTGGAACTCCAAACCCTAACAAATCATGCGCGCAGATCTAGAGCTGCAACCGATGGGCCACATCTTGCGTCGACGCAGAACTGCAGGTGATGGGGGATCCGTGTCGGGCGTCGACGGAGTGCACTGGCAGCGACCGGGGCAGGACGGCAAAGGCGGAGGGCGGGAGCACGGGATTGGAAGCCAGTGGCGCGAGGCGTGCGGAGCTCGGTGGGTGGCGATGCAGCGGGGCTCGACGCTGAGCTTGCACGGGTGGTGGCTGGGGCTCGACATCGAGGATGTGCGAGCGAGTCCGGGGAACGCATGCGCGGCCGTGGGATGGCTGCTACGACGGACGGGCGGCGGCGTTGAGCGTCTGATTAGTGATTCTTTTTCTTTTCTTTTTATTTGTATTTATTTATTTAGGTGGAACTTGGGAAGGTGTGGCACGGAGTCAAATTTTCATCGACGCCCTTTGCAAAGACCGCGCGCGCCAGGCCAATATTTTCCTTCTTGCGTCTCCTTGTTTCAGCGAGAAGCGTTTTTTCTGCTCCGTGTCATGGCGCCATGTGCTCTGGGTGCAGGCTGGACTCGTACTCATACCCTTGGCCGACAGATGACCAGTAGCTAGGCTATGGCTACGCCGACAGGTAGTCTGTCTACTGAGTTTGGCCGATAGTTTATCAGTCATCAGAGAAACGCCGACAGATAATTTGTAGTCTTACTATATGATTGCCGATAGATGAGATGACACCAACAGATCGTTCTTTTGCCAACAGATAAAGTGTCTACGATACTAACCCTTTACCAACAAATAATAGTGGGGAAAAGTGTGTCATGGTGTAGTGGCTCTCTCTCTCCTCTTGCGCAAGGCCCTCTCCAATGGCCCCCACGCGGCGGATCGAGGCATGGCGGCGGTGGATCGGGGCACGGCCATGGCGGATGGAGGCACAACGGCGAGCACGGATCTGCCCTGTCCACCTCCGGTGAGGGCGGATCAAGGCGTGGCATGTGGCGAGGGCAGACCCGCCCCATCCACCTCTGGCAAGGGGCGGATCGAGGCGCGACGGTGGCGGATCAGGAGGCACGACGGTGAGGGCGAATCTGCCCCGTCAGGCTTGCGCGCGGGAAAAGTCGCACCCGGCGGCGATGGCCGTGGCAAGCGTTGTGCGCAGCCGGGAGACCACCGTGCGACACTTCTTGCTGCGCTGCTTCGGTGGAGGTGGCGCCTTGGGCGATAGGGACACGAAGTCATCCAAGTGGAATGACGAGTAGCTGGAGGAGAACGCCATGGCTGACTCGTCCTCGTCATCGGCCTCCGAGCAGCACGGCAGCATGCATATGTCGCCTCCCTGCGCTGCAGTCGAGCTCGCCGCCCTGCGCTGCAGTCGACCACGGGAACAGGCTACGAGCACGAAGCTGCACAGGGACACAGGCCGCGGGCGCCTCCGCCGGGGGCAGCCAGCCACAGGCGTGGAGGTCTTCACAGGGGCCGCCCGACCGCGAGGCGCGGAGCCGCAACCGCAGGCGTGGAGACCACCGGTGGGGCGTGGAGGTCGCGTAGGGTCGTGGTGCAAGAGGCTGCCCAGGCTGTCTCCTCGTGTTGGGACGGACGCCAAGCAGTGTGGCGGAATTGGGTGGGCGGGGTCAGCTATCCGTGATCAAGGCCTGTGGAGGGGCGGTCGACGATGTGGCCTCGGGCGAGCGGCCGATGCCGGGGATGGAGATGACGCTGCCGCTGAATGCTGCTGGAGATAGAGGAAGGAGGGGAGGGAATGAGTGGGTGACGTGCGGGCCACACATGTCACTGAGATGTAGGCCAGCGTCCTACGTGGCGGTCAACGCCAGCGTGGCGTGGTCAAAACCGCTCAACGTCGGTCAAAACAGCCTTGTCCCCGTCCAGGTGCTAAAAGTGAATGGTTTTGACAGTTGGGGTACCGGTAGTAGCCGTTTTTATAGTTGAGGGTTAAAATTAGACCAAGACAATAGTTGAAGGGTCAAAAGTAGACTTAATGCTATATAATAACATATTAACACGAGGCAGGCAATGCATGCAACATGGTGGGCGCGTAGGCCCCGTTCATTTCGCTTAAAAAACAAGTTGAAATAATGTTCTGACTCATTTGATAAGAGAAAAAAATACTGTTCTGGCAGATGAAACGAGCTGAAAACGACGATCGCTTCCCCGGACCCCCTCTGAAAAAGACGATCGCTTCCCCGGACCCCCTGTGGTTTTCAAACTGCATCCATGTGCGCGTGTAGTGTGTACTCCGATCCTTTGTGTTTCTATTTAGGTATAGCTAGGCTGGTGATGCTAGCTGCGAGCGCGAACGTACGTCGTAGCTAGGATGGACTGTCGTCGCATCGGGAGACGTTCATGCAGAGACGTTTGTTTGCGCCATGCTTGCGTTGGCAGCAGGCACATGCACGCAGATTCGTCTCTCGCTGCCTCCGGCACCAGCAGCTACACCTAGCGCACCGGGTCTCCCCTCAAAAAAAAAAAAAAAAAACCCAAGCCGCACCGGGTGGCTCCATCAGACGATTCAGACCATGCATGCATGCGGCCGCGGCCGCCGTCGTTGTCGTCGGCAC
Source organism: Miscanthus floridulus (assembly GCF_019320115.1). NCBI lineage: Eukaryota > Viridiplantae > Streptophyta > Magnoliopsida > Poales > Poaceae > Miscanthus > Miscanthus floridulus. The sequence goes on along the minus strand of NC_089589.1, from coordinate 124,338,360 downwards.
CGGCGGCGAGCGCGGCAGCCGGAGGTGGGAACGAAACCTCCATTCCATTACTTCAGGGAGTGTTTGGCCGGACTGAAAAATAAACCAAAATACTATTCCATTTAAAAACACTGTTTATATGAACAGTGCCCGTATGAGTGCGCGCCACAGCCCCAGCCGAGCTGTCCAGCCAGCCGAGCTGTCGGCCAGCTTGCATTGGCTGCATGCTTTATTTGAAACCCGTTCAGATCGCTCACACGAACAGAATACGGCGGAAGACTCGTACGCGCACTGCCTCTGCCCTAGCTAGTGGCCGGCAAAGCCGAGCCGAGCCGGCCACCGGGCCCGTCCGAGGTTGTGAACCGGAGCCCGGCCACGTCGGAGCCGGCGGACACGCGTCGGCACGAGCCTGGAACGCACAGCTGTCGTCCCCCACGGCCCAGGGCTTCGGTGACGCGACGGCCACGCTGGGAGCAGAGCACTGCGTCGACAGGCGTGTCGGGTCCAGGTCCGGGCACGCGGGTCGTCCGGCCGGTCCCCCTGGGCCGGTCAATCATGCCCCGTTGGCCGTTGCTGGCTTGCTGCTAGCTACTTACTACGGAGTAGTAATAGCCTGGAATTGCTCGCACGCACAGCACACCGCTGTCTTCTCCGCCTCTCAAATTCTCGACACAGCTCCGTGGTTATCAGTTCCCATTAAGGGCCACGGCTAGCTCTACTTCACCGCCGCCGGCGAAGTAACTTGTTTCTTCTTTGGGCACTATAGATAATTTTAGTGACGAAGCAAAAGCTGTTCTACTAACGTTTGCTAAAACATTTTCTTATAGTCGATGAAAACATGACCATATATAATACTCTTTTTCCTTTTCCTTTTCTTTTTCCCCTTTATTTTTCCGTCCTCTTCCACTTCTTTAATTTGGAGATGTTCGGCTCCAACACAAGTTGCTGCAGCTGCTACTGCCTACTGCTGCAGCGTGACGGACAGACGAAGAAAGGGGATATCCCTGCTTTGACCAAATATTCTTCATAGGGGACGGATCTTATCCTCGATGCACACCATATGGCCTCGTTGAACGTCGAAATTAAAGTACAGTCGTTATACTGAATCTAACCTTTAACCTCAAAATGTTGGACATACCGTAAAGATCCAACGTTCTCAGGTAACCCTAAAATACATCTGAAAATGATGAAAGAACAGCGATAATTGCATCACCAGTACAACATAGGTGGCAGATTTATCACAGAAATCTTTGATTCGTCATGTATCCTTGCTTTCCTCTCAGCAGAGTTACTACCCCCCTCATGGAGCGTGCCTAGGAGCACCCCTCGGATAATGGCCATACTTGGTCATTTGCCGATGAAATCAACGTCTATAACGAATCAAAGTCATCGTAGAAAACAATATCCCTACCAAAAATCATCTAAACCCTAAACAAACTAGATTAAAAAAACTGATATAAAAGAGATGTGTCCTCTTTCTCCTTCTTGTCGGTGGCATATTCACTGCAGAGGAAAATAGAGAGGGCCCTAGACTGCGGCGGCAGCGGTGAGCAAAGTCACCTGGGCAACAACTACCTACGAGATATAATGTTGATGAGATGGCATGCATAAAAACTTTCAAGTTGGGGCTGCAGGCCATTATATCATGAATGATATCATGAACATATATAGGACATTAAATAGCCTCCAAAAGTACGTAACTTCCACAAACTAGGCAACCATGCAGCGCTCATGAACTTCCACAGCTAGTTTATTATTCCCACACCCTGATTAAAATCCTTGTAGCCAGAGTATTTTTTTTTGTTTCACAAAATGGCCATGCATGCTGAGGACAAATAAGCATGGGTTTGCAAGCTGCCAATCCAAATGCTGAGGACGAACGTACGGATAATGGTTGTGTAAGACAATAGGTGTCCTCAAATGTTGCCATTGCAAGTGACTTGGGGTGTGCTTGGTTCCCGGTGAGCAAAAAATCATAAGTAATGAACGAAATAGAAATGTTGCCATTGCAAATGACTTAGGATGTGCTTGGTTTTAGGTGAGCTCAAAATCATAAATAATGAACGAAATACAAATGCTGACATTACAAAATGACTTGGGACATGCTTGTTTCCAGGCGAGCTCGTCTCGCCAGAGCTAGGTACGAGGAGCTTGTCAGGTCGTGCGAGCCGATTTGGCTCGCTTGAGCTAGCAAGAGCTAACCTCGCCCGCACAAGATTCGAGAAAAAGTTTGCTCAACATCCAAACCGCTTGGTTCGCTCATTATCCTGGCTATGGCGCTACTGCAATTCACCGGTTTTAATTTTAAAACACATCGCCACAAGTTTTTGAAATAAGAAATATGCCAACGCTATTTCCTTTTTTTAGCCATATATATGCCACGCTAAGTAAAATTATTCTACGGTTCTACCATTCGTGGGACCGTAATTAATCCACCCTGCTCACCTCAGTTAAAAAAATCATTTCAATTTCACGAAAATAGTTTCTATAACACACAATGTGCTCATGATGAGTACTAGCAATATATTGCTCTTGCATCTATTGTCTACTACAGAAAAAAAAAAAACAAAAATGGCGAGTCTTGTTTGCAAGGTTGTTATCTGGGTGTACCTACAGCATGTCCTGCCCTAATCAAGGAGAACATTCTTGGCAACCATTATAACCCACCTACTCTGCTCACCTCCCACCGTGTGATCTGTTGCAGTTGTCATGCACGCCTAGCTGGATATGTGCACACACATCAACTCCTAGCCTTTCCTGCTCCCCTCCTCCAAATCAATAAATGCAGGATTTGTTGCCTGCCAACATGACATTAATCGGAATTAATTAGAGGGCCGCAGTAAAGTTTAACCTTATCAATATTCTCACCCATGCTCCTACTTATTTTTTCAGCCATCATTTTGGTTAATTTGAAGAGCATCATGATTATGTCTCTCTGGGCACTCATCACAGATTGAAGGGGGAAAAAAGGGGTTAATAAGGTTCATGTTTCCTCCTCCTTATAAGCTTGACATTCTGTTAGTGCTGTGGTACTACCTTGTCAACATGATGTCAATCAAATAAAGAAAACTGTTGGCTAAATAGTGTACTTAAGTGCCACTCCAGACTCCAAAGTATCCAAGGAAGGAATTGGACGGGCCCCACGTGTCAGCACATGGACCCACTCAGATGCAGCACATGGACCCACATAAAAGACCCCAGCCCCACCTGTCATCATGATTGCCCCAGCTGCCTTGTGGGTCCGTTCCAAGCCTACAGAACTGTTATTTTGTTTGCGAAAATCTATACAACTATACATTTCTTAAAATTTGAGGGCCACTACATATAAATAATAAAATATGTAGTACCTGGAGTAGTGACCAAGTTTAAGCCTATTTTGTTAGATGAAATCACAAACAATGTATTTTGTAAACTTTAAATTAAACTATACACCCGTGAACGTATATTTAATAAGTATAACAAACACTTGGCAAATTATGAAATATAAGAATTGCTTTTGGATTTGTCTCTCTTGACTACAATCTTTTCGTTAAAAAATGTCAAGGGGCCAAAGTTGATCTCCGTTTTTTTTTCATTTTCATTTTCCACGAAACAGTAGAAGCAGTATCACATTCTCATCACAAAACGAAAAATGTCAATCTCTTCGTTAAAAAATGTCAATCTTTCGCTAAACTGACGCGCTCAAGGTGTAAATAAACAACTTGCAAAATTGCAACACAATTTTTCTTTTTCCTTTTTTTTTAAAAAAACTCCATGCTCCATGCTCCATTTCATTAATTATTTTTGTCTTTCTCCAATGCCCGGTGACCAACAACAGCTCATGCACACATGAGGATATCCTCACCGTGTGACAACTCAACACACACACACAGAGAACAACTACTACACCAAAAAAAAAAAGAAGATTAACTCTTTCCATCTCTAAATCCAATTTGAATTTCACCTTTCCTTTGAATCCCCATCCTATTGGCCAATCATCAACCAGAGCCGCCTTGAAAATCCCAACCCAATTTTCTCAAAACCAAAACAAATAAATAAATGAAATAATAACAAGGATAATCAGAGCATGCCAACTCATTCCAATACACCTTTTTTTTTGCCGAATTTAGTCCCCCATTCACCTCCTTCCGGTTTCAGTCCCCAATTTCAAACCTTTCTCCTTTTATAATCTCTCACTCACATTTGGAAAATATATAATCAGGAGAGGAGACGGAGACTTGAGGCAAGAGGAGGCGAAGCAGAGTATTGTTAGTTTGTTACTGCTGGTAGCCTCCTCTCCTACTACTAGTAGTATCAAGTACAGAGCATTGTAAACATCCCCTCCCCTCCCCTGCCGCCGCAGCAGGCGCTGCAGCTTCTCCCCTCCTCAGCTTCTCCCGGGGTGGCGGGGTATCTATCTCAACCGATTCTCCCGGGAGAAAAAGGAGCCTCGTTTTCGGTGTCCGCGTGTTCCGCTGTGGGGGCGTCTTGCGGCGGCGGCGGCGGCGCCTGGGATCGCCGCTGCTTCAGCTTCACCTCCTCCCTCTCCATCTCCATCCTCCTCTTCCTCAACTCCGGCGGCGGCCAAGAGGGGAGGCAGAGAGACGGACTCATGAAGGGCCTAGTAGTAAGTACGTTCTCCTCTCGTCATTAGATTGATGGCTTGCCTGATGATTTTCCGCCTTCTTCTGGGATTTTTGTCGCGCCAGTAAAGATGGCGCTTTCCATGCTCGCTCCCGAATGGGCGGGCGGTTCTTGGATTCTCGTTTTCGGCTTTATGCGCATGGGGGCGCATAGCTTGGTGATTTCACTGTGGCTGTCGAGCGCCTGGCACCCCGTGCGATCCGTACTGGATTTCGGGATCTTGGTCAGGGAATGAATGGCGGGCCCTCTCGTTGCCTCCCCTGATCGTTCGTCCCCCGCGGAGATCTTGTGGCAACGAAGATGGTTTTGGTTCGAATGATTTTAGCTTCCAATTCAATGCGCCGTGTTTGGTTGGGGTGGACAGATTGATTTGCTAACTCTTGCTGCGGCCATGACGACGGCAATGCCGCTCTGCCGCTCTGCTCTGCAGGTCGTCCTGGCATCGGTGGTGGTGCTGGCCGCCGCCGCGCGCGGCTCGGCCTGCGCCCGCGGCGAGATGCGGGACCAGGCGCCGCCGGGGTCGCGCCCGCACAGCGTCACCATCACCGAGTTCGGCGCCGTCGGGGACGGCAGGACGCTCAACACTGTCCCGTTCCAGAACGCCGTCTTCTACGTCCGCTCCTTCGCCGACAAGGGCGGCGCGCAGTTGTACGTGCCCAGGGGCCGCTGGCTCACCGGCAGCTTCAACCTCACCAGCCGCCTCACCCTCTACCTGGAGCAAGGTGCCGTCATCGTCGGTGTAAAGGTAATGCCGGCAGTGGGGTGGGGGGCATTGCCTTGCCTTCGATTCCGTTTCTTGTCACGGGTTGTTAAGGCAGTAGCAGTTACAGAGATTCTTCTCTCGTTGGCATTCAGAGTGTGTGCCTATCCTTTTCAACCTGCATTGGCTGGATGTGAGCCGGTAGGAAACCAGTATTTTTCTCCCACACCAAACCCGTCAACTGACTTATAAATCAAACCAGCCCAAAAAAACAGGACGTTAGTCTCTTTAGATATGGTTGTTGGATGTACCTCAGGAAGGAGTGATTTTGACATCTGCGAGGTGAAAGTCACATGCCATGGATTTGGACGCCATCTTTCTTGCTCTTATGTTCTTTTTTATTGCTTCATATCATGGGGAAAATCCTTTGCAGGTATCACGATAAGTAGTATTCAAGTTTTGTTCTGGATGAGAGGATTGTAGGTGTTTCTGTTTGCTTTTACTGTATGGAGTGAGTTTTTGGGAGGTGAAACATAGCTATTGCTGCGAGGCAGGTAGCCAAGAATAGGCAATTTCCTTTTGCATAGTTTTGAAGTCAAGCTTACCTCATTAATCTTGTGTCGAAAAAGGCTAGGCGTGTTTCTTAGGTCCTGCCATGCAGATTGTGATCACTTCTCTGTTGTTATTCAACCTTTTTTCTATTTCGAGACATGAACGACTCTTTAGAAACATGTCTGGCATATCACATTGTATGCCACATATATATTTTGGGATTTGGGATGTAAAAAGGCAATGCCATGTTCTTCATATATGAATATTTCTGTAATTTTGCAGTAAAAAAAAATATTTCTGTATTTTTAATTATTAAAAAGGTACTGACATAAGTATCTTTTCTTTGTTTTGTTGCTCATTGTAGGACTCATCACAATGGCCGATCGCTGAACCTTTGCCATCTTATGGCCAAGGGACAGACCTTCCTGGTCCTAGACATCGAAGCTTGATAAACGGATACAACTTAACCGATGTTGTCATAACCGGTAACTGCTTTGTTCTGTCTTGTATATAGATTTTTCAGCTTTGTTGTGTTCTTTAGTCAAAATTTAATGGCCCTTGCATGTCTTGTCCATTTATTCCAGGGAACAATGGGGTTATTGATGGCCAGGGCTTGGTATGGTGGCAGTGGCTGCGCTCCCATGAGCTGAACTATAGTCGACCTCATATTTTGGAGTTTCTGTATTCTGAAGATATCGTGATCTCAAACTTGACATTCTTAAATTCACCAGCCTGGAGCATACATCCGGTGTACTGCAGGTGCAATGCCATTAACTTAGCTTTGTGTGTAAGTTGTGGTTTGGTGAATATTAGTTGCATTGGTACTAATGCATATTGTCTTTGTATTCTCTAGTAATGTAAAGGTCCACAATGTGACGATTGAGACCTCACTGGACGCTCCACTGACCGATGGCATAGTTCCAGGTATGTTCTTTTCCTCTAGTCTGAATACATTTTTTTTATGTTTTATTTTCATATAGCATAGATATTTTAATTCATTCTTGCTGGTAGCATTTAATGCCTTAGTGCTGAATGCAGCAAAAACATCCTGATTCTTGAAGAAACTCTCTGATTCTCTTTTTCCCTTTTCTTGTTTTTTTTTAACATCCAAGCCTGTATAATATGCCCCAACGGTTCCTCCATAGCCTTAACAAAGAATCTGAACTACTCATACTTTGTAACAGTTAAATACACTTGATAGCGATGACAAGAAGTTTTTACTTATTTCACTAATTGTTCATTCTTGCTCCAGATTCATGTTCAAACTTATGTATTGAAGACAGCACCATAAGTGTCAGTCATGAAGCAATTTCACTGAAAAGCGGATGGGACAAGTATGGCATTTCCTTTGGGAGGCCTACGTTTGACATTCGTATCAGCAGAGTGGATCTGCTATCATCTTCTGGAGCTGCTCTTGCATTTGGGAGTGAGATGTCTGGTGGGATTTCAGATATTCATGTTAACCACCTTCGGATACATGATTCCTACAAAGGTATTTCTTTCAAGACATCACCAGGCCGTGGGGGTTACATAGAGGAAGTGGTCATCTCGGAGGTACAAATGGAAAATGTACATGTTGGCATTGAGTTCACTGGTAACTGTTCAACCCACCCAGATGACAGTTTCGACCTGTCTGACCTCCCGACGATCGATCAAGTCACCATGAAGAACATGGTCGGCACAAACATCTCGGTTGCTGGAGTTTTGTCAGGAATCGATAGTGCCCCATTCACAGCTATCTGCCTTTCCAATCTCAATTTCTCAATGGCTGCTGATTCTGGTTCGAGTTCCTGGTCTTGTTCCAATGTTTCTGGCTACTCTGAGGCGGTCTTTCCTGAACCTTGCACAGAGCTCCGTGATCCATCCTCCAGTCCTTCCATCTGCTTCTCCCTTGGTAGCTACAGTGCCATTGCAACAGCATAAATGCATCCTTCCATTTCTTATTCTCCCCATTTCTTGCTGCAGTCCTTGCACGATCCAATCGAGCCTCCATCACCATCTTTTTCTCAATTCTTTCCCAATAAACAACTCAGGAAAAAAGAACAATATCACTGCCCCCTCTCATGGCCCTGAGGCTCGGATTATAAGCTGCATGATGACCTTGAAGGGGAAGAATCAAGTGGGGTTGTGTGGACAGCTAGGTGCTTGCTTGTACAGCTAAATTTCTTTATTCAATCTGTAAGAAGGATTTTTTTTTGGTAGGTGTTTTGTGCAGAACAGTTGCTTCATACTATTGTCATCTGGTTATAAATTATCAAACATCATGATTAAATTATATGTGTATATTCCATCCCCCCCTTTGAGCGTTCATTCAGTCTGATTGATTGAAAGGCATGGCATGTTATCTTGTAAGTTTGACAGGCTGGCTGTGAATGTAGAGCTAGGGTGCTTTGGTATATATAAATAAACAACTTGCTGTCAATTGGGTTGTTAGACTGATGTTCATTGCTGCTTTTGTCCTCTCTGGGGGACATTATTAGCTTGGCACAATTGGCATGGTTTGCTCCAATGAGGGCATGCATGTTAGGTTTGCCAATTGTGCAAGCCTCTTCAACTGCCACCTGCTGCCGAACAACTGATAGAAAGTTGTAGAGACTTGAGAGCCGGTGACCATGTTTGAGCTGTTCATCATGGCCTTCTTCTTGTACCCTTTAGAGGAATCTCTTGGTATCGTAAAGGTTGTTGAAGTTTTGTTATGTTCCTGTAGGGCTGCAGGAACTATTATATTATATATATGAAATATGAACTAAACTTATACAATAGGTTTGTACTTACTAGATTTTCATTCAGTAGGTTTAGTTGCTTACCAGGCAGGGTAGGGTCTGGAGTTATTTTTTTTTCATTTTTTTGGGTGATTTGGTGTGTGTGTCAGGCTGTTTTGCTGTTGTTTTTTCTTATTGATTCCGTCTCCACACAGGTGAACTTATATATATTGCTGTTCTCTAATCCAAGGCACTTTTTGTGTCCGGATCTTCATGCTACCATTTCAGATTATATGTTTTTATTTTTTTTAATCCCTATCCCCTCTACTTCAATTGCTTCCTCTGACGACACAACCTAACTCCTAAACACCGCCACAGCAGCCAAGCCGCCATCTTTGTTTTCCACCGCGATGCAACGCTGAGTTTATTCACGAAACACATAATTCATATAAAAAAAAGACAATACAGTCAATGGTGCAGCATGCCAGAAAATCAAGGGGGCACAATTTGAGTTGCTAACCGGCCAAAACACGGTCTTTCTCGAAGCCACCGCCACGAGAGACAGGCGCCACCGCCGCTTGTAGGGCCCTCTCCTTCCTCTCCGGCGCATTTGCCAGGATAAGAAGGGAGGGGATCCATTCTTTTTTTTTCGTAATTTTTCTATCTAGTTGCTTAGAGTTTAGTTAAATAAATCTTTCGGTAAAATCTGATGATTTTTTGTCGGTATCATGTTTCCTGCGATGACTTCGGTGATTGCCACGACGAGATCGCTGCTGCAGGCGTTGATTTCATCGGCAGACGACCAATTTGTGGCTTTTATCTGTAAGAAGAGAGGTGATTCTGGGAGCCCCTATGAGGAAGCGACTCTAGGTCATCGATCTCATCGTTGATAGTCACAGAGAGGATTTCAATGTCCCCAGGTGATGAATCTGCAGCCTATGTCGTACCCGATAATGCAACTACCGATATTCTTTCAACGATTTAGATGCGCTTCGAACTGGTTCTGAAGCGTTGGATCTTGCTGCTTGCTCAATGTTTTGGAATTGGTCATTGGATTTGGTATAAGAACTGCACTTTGACTCCGGTGTTCAAGGGAAGCCATTGGGGATGAAAACAATGGAATAATCTGGATAGAATATTATGTATTTTTTATTTCAGATTTTTTTCATGTGTAATTTAGAGATAAATTATGTCAAAATTTAATATAAGTCCCCTTCCCTTTCAAAAAAAAATTGAGTTGCTACACTTGCCATGCAGATTCACTTTATTATCCTCTAGCTGCTTGTGATTAGACCACATGTTTGCACCGACTTCGACGCCCTATTTATCTTGTCCAACAGCAGCCGCGTCATCAAACACAGCTGTCGAGGTCAGTAAAGCCACGCGGAGCAAGGAGATAGGAGCCTAATTTTGCTCTACTTGGCTCTACCCTGAATACAGTAAGGCAACACTCCTTAAGTCCACATACATAATTAAAAGTATAAAATTGCATCCCACAAAGTCTAAATCTACATATACTGAAATTAAATCCTAAAAATATTTATTAAATTAATTAATTAATTTTGATGTATGATCTTGATCTATGTGAATCTTGATGGTTGGTACATGGAGTGAAATTCTATAGCTTGACCCTGCGGATACAACTCACATGAGTGGAAGTGGCGAGTAGCGACTCTGGGGACCTCTACATGACCCAGGGGTTAGCACCGTGTCTGTCGAGAGGATAACCCGAGGTGCTAGCCATGTGGGCCAGGGCAGAACCCTCGTGGTGGTTGTTGTGACATTGCATCTCTGTCTCATTTAGCTTTCGCATTTTCTATCGTGTACCTAGGTTGTATATTTACTATTCTAGATAGATAGCAACACACTTAGCAAAACCTTAGATGCACGTGTAGATAGCTTACTTTCTTACATGTGTTTTAATAAGTGGAATTAAAAGCCAAGTTTAGAGTAGAAGTTTTAGAAGCCTAAATCACCCTTCTTAGGCGTCTGGTTCCTTCAAGTAGGATCAAAGCCCATTGGCTAAATTTAGACCTTTGGTTTAACCGCCATTGAGTGAACACTATTTAGAGTGGTTAGGATGATGATTACCCAAGGCCCTCTGCACTGTGACGGCACTAATTTCCTCTATTTGAGTGCTAGAATGAATTGCTATATACGTAGAAGCGGTTGATCTAGGTGTTTGGAGCGTCACTCGTGGTAGGATGAAACACCTAAAAAATCCCCCAAAAATCCACCACGAGTGATGAAAAAGAAATTCTCTAAATGTTTGAGCTAAAAATTGCTTGTTTGAATCAATGAGCATATACATTTTTAACCGTGTTCACTTTAACTAAATTATATAAAATTTGGTTAAAATTACATGACCTCCATGACAGATCAAGCATCATCTGTGAGAAAAAAAAAACATTGCTTAACTTAACAAACCTATGATTCTTTCACTATGAAATAGAAGTCTGTGAGCAAAAAGTTGAATAGGGATTTTCCGCCTCCCATTTCATTAAGGAACATATCTGAACAAACTTCATATGTATGATCTTTCCAATTCTTTTTTCTTAACTGAGCTGTGAAAGTTAGAAGTCCTTGACTGCACGCTCTTGGTGATATTTGATTCGAGTTGGTCATGCTGTAGCGCCTTTTAAGTGCCCAATCCTTTTATGAAAGCTATACCATAGTTTACAGGAGACGAATTTACAGTTACAAGAAAGAATTGGCTACAATCAATAATGTATATTTTACATTGGTAGTTTGCCTATACGTACAATAATATTTCCTACACATTTTGCATTGCTGATTAGTTTAGTGATACGGATATGGTAGCGCCTTTTGGGAGCAATATTGTCTCCGATTTTTACCATAGGAGGATCATCCGATCATGACTTGCTGGTGCTGAGATGGACCGTGATAAACAACGGCGTGATCGAATGAGGCAGTTGCTAGAGTTGTTGCTGCAGGAAGCTGATGGTCAGAGATTCAGTCATGGTCCACACGAGAGACCGAAATCAGTTAAACACATAATGCCAAAGAAAAAAAAACTCATAACTGCCCATTTTTTATAATCTCAACCATGAGGAGATGACATTCCCTGGATTAAACTTATTTAACAATGGAGTATACATCTATCAAAACAACTCAAACTATGAGGCTTGAGCAAAGCCATGTTGATCTATGCACCATGCTGTTAAATGTATTAAGAAAGAAGAGGAAAAGAAAAGAAGTTTACTTTTCAAACCTCAACTATGAAACGATTCCTTTGACACCCTGCACTATCAAAATCGTTCACGTTTGGCTCAAATTTGTTTTTCTAGTGATGTGGAGACATGAGCAACGAAATAGTTTTGGATTTTAGAAAATTAGGGGACATTTATAATTTCTGATTTTGTCTGCACTTGTACACATATAGATTCTATATCCAAAATATTTTATTCACTTACAGTAAAGCATATTTTCTTGAAAAAAAATTAAACTAAAATTTCAAATTGATTTAGGTTTTCAATGCACTTAGCCATATATTAATTTTTGCATGATTACCATATTATAAATACTAATAATTGAATTTAAACAAAGATTGAAAGGCTCCTATAGCCCATAGTATTGGTCAGAACTTAAATCATTTTGATATGGACTACGGAGTGAATTAAATCTTAATCAACATAATGAAAATGGTTTAGTTTTAATTTTAAACACATGTATCTTCGTTGTACTTTAGTGTCACCCATAGCAATTTTTATTGAAGTTAAAAATGTTCCGCAGGTGAGAATTTTTTTGAGTTTTTATAAAGTCGTTTAAACAAGTTCACATATGGCAAAATGGACAGTTATGAAAGTAATCATCACTATAAAAGAATGGTTTGTACTTATGCACTCACTTGTGCAGATGAAGACTGTGGTTGCTGGTGATGCTGCTGCTGCTGCTGATGGTGGTGGTCAAACATGGCTGCGCCACATGCCGCCGCCGACACCCAGTTTTGGAAGCTGGCCTCGTCGCCAGGCCTGGGCAGGTCGAAGTGGCCGCCGCCAACAAAGTCCATGCCGGCGCCACCGTCTTGCAGCTCAACTGCGTCTGGCCTGAACATCCGGCCGTTGAAAAGGCTGGGGTGGTCGAAGCAGGGTGCGTACGGGAACTGCACGCCCAGGTGAAGCGACGTCAGGCACTCGGCCTGGCTGAAGTCAGGCGGCGGCGGTGGCGGCTGATGCACCGCCGCCTGCCCATGCTCGCTGCCACCGCCGGTGTCCGTCTCCTGCTTGGTCATGCCGAAGTAGCCTGGGTAGCCCTGCAGTGACGTGCTCGTCGAGCAACCAGCAATGTCTCTGCACCAAGATCATATCAGTTTATTGGGCCCGAGATCTCCCGCTCGGGTGAGCCGATCGCTCACTGGTGTTCTCGTACACACTATGGCTAAAGGTAGAAGAGAGAGAGAACAGAGCACACATACACAACACAAGCACCAGCGTTGGTCGGAGCTCTGCAGAGAAGATGACAAAACTGAACTCTGTGCGAAGCTATATATACAACTCTACCCATCTAATCCTAATACACAGACATTTCAGTCTGCCATGCTGCTACAGTGACTAATGTGACAGCATGGTTGACTTTGGTGCCTGCCCCTGCTGTGGCTACAGTGCCGCAGGGGAGCCTTACGACGTCTGCCCCTGCTGCGGCAACAATGCAGTAGCAGGGGAGCCCTTTCGGCGCCTACCCCTGCCGCGCGTACAGAGGGAGAGCAGCATATTACTTTACATTTCTTCCCCTACTTCTGCTGCTAACCCTAGAACCTCCACTATACCGATCATCTTCTTTAGCTCCGTTAACCAAAGACGGCCGATCGGCTTGGTGAAGACGTCCGTGAGTTACCGACCAGTTTCGGCGAACTCAATGACGATCTGCCCTCCATCGACACAGTCCCTGAGGAAGTGGAACTTGACGTCGATGTGCTTGCTCCGGTCATAGAGAACCGAATTCTTCACGAGGGCGATGACATGCTGGTTGTCCACCATTAGTGCTGGTCGGTGAGCTTCCACACCGGTCAGCTCGCCTAGCAGCCGGCGCAGCCACATAGCTTTGCACACCGCTATGGCTGCCGCCACTTACTCTGCCTCGCACGTGGACAGTGCCACCACCTTCTGTTTCAACGATAGCCATGAGATTGGAGCCAACCTGAGGAATATGAGCACGCCAGAGGTGCTCCGCCGTCCGTCGATGTCCCGCGCCATGTCTGCATCGCTGAACATAGTGAGCTATAACCCACTTCCGCCGATCTTGGGGAAGACGATCACCTGATCCACCGTCCCCTTGACGTAGCCCAGCAGCTGCTTCACCGCGACCCAGTGATCCTCTCGGGGATCCTCCATGAAGCGGCTGACGTTGCCCACGACGAACGCAATATCCGGCCTCGTGTGGACTAGGTACCGCAGACCGCCGATGATGCTCTGGTAGAGTGTTGCATCAACCTTTATCGCGGTACTAGCCTTCGTCAGCTTCAGCCACTTCTCCATCGGAGTCACGCAACTTGCACTCAACCATGCCGCTCCGCTCCAATAGCTTCGAGGCATACACGCTCTGACCGAGCGTGAGCATCTCCTTCCCCTGTCTCACCTCAATGCCGAGGTAGTAGGAGAGCGCGCTGGGATCGCTCATTAAAAAATGAGCCACCATCTCACGTTTGAAGCTGTCGATATCCTCTGCACGCGCGCCGATGACGAGCAAGTCATCCACATACACGCTGACGATGAGCTCCTCCTTCCCTCGTCGTCGCGTGTAGAGCGCATGCTCGGTTGCGCACCGCGTGAACCCAAGCTTGCCCAGCGTGGCGTCAAGCTTGGCGTTCCACACTCGCGGGGCCTGCCGCAGCCCGTAGAGTGCCTTGCGCAGTCGGAGCACCCTGTACTCCGCTCCCTTGATGGCAAAACCCAAAGGTTGCCTGATGAAGACCATCTCCTCCAGCTCGCGGTTGAGGAAGGTCGATTTTATGTCTGGGTGATGGATGCGCCAGTCCTTCGCTGCTGCCAAAGCCAACAACAGTTGAATAGACTCCATACGCGCTACCAGCGCAAAGACTTCCATGAAGTCGATGTCCTCGTGCTGGACAAAGCCTCGGGCGACGAGGCACGCCTTGTGCTTGACAATGGCGCCACGCTCGTCCTGTTTGACCTTGTACACCCACTTTAGGCCGATCTGATGGCATCCTGGAGGTGGATCGATGAGCTCTCAAGTCTCATTTTCCTCGATCGCCTTCATCTCCTCCAGCATCACCCGTCGCCAATTTACAACGCGCTCGGCCAGCGCGAACATGGGTGGTTCCTCTAAATTGACAAGAAGCAGCTCTGGGTCATTGAGCAGCCGACCAGCTAGGCCTGAGGACCCTGTGCCACCGACGATGTCATCCAGCCTATGGAATCGCACCTTCGCACCGTCGTGGAAGGCATCCACGAACTCGGTGATGTCGCTTGGAGGTGAGACGAACTCGATCAGCGTCGATAGAGTTCCCTGTTCCACCGGAGTGGTTGGCACAGCACCTAGAGTGCTCGGCACCTCGACTGTAGTGCTTGGCACTACTCCTAGACTGCTCATCACCACTCCTAGAATGGTTAGCACCACTATAGGAGTGCTCAACACCAGTCTCGGAATGGTCGGCACTACTGCAAGACCTCTCGGCTCTGCTACGGGAGCGTTTGACACCCGTCCTGGAGTGGTCAACACCACTGTAGGACCGCTCGGCACCACTCCTGGAGTGCTCGGCACCGTCCCAGGAGTGCTCGACTCTGTTGCTAGAGTGGTTGGCACCTCCTCTCCAGCGTCTCCACCACCGTGGATGACTAAGTGCTCGACGACGAAGGTTCTGGTGAAACCACCAGCTTCCCCCATGCCTGGACTGTCCTAGTCCTAGGCTGCCTCTCATCGAACATGATGTCGTGTGAGACAACCTCCTTGCCTCCGCATGGGTCGTAGAGTCGGTACGCCTAGGTACCTTTCTCGTAGCCTAGGAGCACCTTCGGTGTGCTCCTGTCCTCTAGCTTCGTGAGGACTGGCTTTGTCTTCTTGACTGATCGATACAACCGAATGTCCAGAGGAAGGACATGCTCGGCTTGCGCCCATACCAAGCTTCGAACGACGTCATGCCCTTCAGGGCCTTTGTGGGTGTGCGGTTGAGGATGAACACCACCATGGTCACCGCCTCACCCTAGAACCTTACCGGCATGCTCTTGGCCTTCATCATGGATCGAGCCATGTCAACCACAATCTGGTTCTGCTGCTCCACCATGCATTCTACTGTAGCAAGTACGGTGCGGTGTGGTGTCGCACCACACCTCAATCTGTGTAGTACGTAGCGAACTCCACTGAAGTGAATTTGCCGCCACGATTAGTCCGTAGCATGCGCAGCTTCTTGTCGCTCTCCGCCTCCACGCGTGCCTTGAACTTCTTGAACGCTTCCATCGCCTCGTCCTTGCTTGTTAGGAGTTGCAGCCACATATAGCGACTACAATCATCCATGAGCAGGAGGAAGTACCACTGACCACCGTTTGTGGCTAGCGTGATTGGCCCGTAGAGATCGCCATTGACGAGCTGAACAACGTCCACCGCGTGATACTTGACCGCCTTTGGGAATGACAACCTCCTCTGCCTCCTGGCCAGGTAGCTATCACACAGCTCGCCTACGTGCTTGACGTGGGGCAACCCTCGGACCATCTTCTCCAGCTAACCGAGCGTGTTGAAGCTAAGATGGCTGAACCGGGCATGCCATAGCCACGGCTCCTCGGTGTGCTGTGCTGCCAGGCACACCGATTGCTCCACCTTCAAGTTGAGCAGGTACAACAGGTTCCGGGACCTCGTCACCTTGGCAAGAAGCTGCTGCTTCCAGTCCCTGATCCTGAGGACGCTGTCCTTGATCAGTACTTCGCTGCCACGCTCATCCAGCTGGCCAATGCTGAAGATGCTTGAACGCAGCTACGGGATGTAATATACATCCATCAGCGTGTGGTGCTTGCCGTTCGGGCACCTGAAGATGATGGTGCTAGATCGTAGATGAAAAAGAAAGAGTGACTAAAAACAATGTGGTGAAGTTTTATAAAGTTTACTGGCAAAATCACTTAGAGGATGAAGCACCATGGGAGCAAGAAAGCTATATCTTGAAGCATTATCCCCACCTTCTTTCTAGTTCACCAAGGTAATTGTTTAAATTGGGATTTATTTCTTATCTCTTTTCCCACACTAGGCACATGAAATCTTGGGACAAGGTTTTGTTTAAGGGGGTAGATTTGTAACACCCTCGGTGTTACACCGTAAATCATTTACTAAAACATGTCATGAGCATCATGTTTATGTGTTAATGCAAGTGATAAAGTGTGTAGATCAATTTCTGTAACTCGAAACGATCAACTAAAATGCGGAGCGAAAGTTGATTCGATAGTCATGTTATATCACTTAGGGTTTAAAACCAATTTTTATTAAGCAAAAATGCTATAGAACATGTGTGTGATACTTAAATAAAGTTTGAAGTACAAACTTTATATATGATAGTGAAATACTTGCGATCGAAAAATGATATTATTAGCTAATATTTCCACTAGCTTAGAAACCGCAAATGGAAATCAAATTCAGCTATAAAACATAGAAATTTTCAAGTCTGCTGACTGCTAGACATTGCTATGTTTAGCAATTTTTTTGTGAGAGATTGGGTTAAGGAGCAGGGTAGTATTATGGCTTGTTTTAGTAGCCTAATATACCCTTTAAGTTGTAGCAAAAGTGGTTTGGGAATTGGATCAACGGTTTAGACGTCTCGAATGCTTTAAAATCCGAGCATAACATGAACTCACGTCGTCTTCTTATATTGGGCGCAGTCACCGCGCTGTCCTGCCCTGACGTCATGGCATTAATGCACTAGGCACGTGCACACGCGCGCACGTGGCCATGCTGGCCGGCTGCTGCTACCATAGCTTGGCCGTGGTGGGCACGCCGCTAGCCGCCAATCGTAAGTCACCGCGTTTGCCGCTCACCTGTGCCTGGTGATCTTGCCACCGTGCCACACTGCTACCGCTGCCGTCATGCCACCTAGGCTTGGCCGAGGCCTACCGCAGTGAGCCGCTAGCCCTGTGCCCTGCTGCTTTGCCTCGCACTACCGTTTAGGAGCCGCTGCGGCCACGCTGTGCTGCCATCGTGTCCGCACTGCCGGCACTACTCATGTCACGATGCTGCCACTACCGTCGCGTCATTGTCATGTCCACGCTGATCCGCTGTACCTCTGTGCTTTTGCTAGCCCTATGAGTGTCGCCTCTGCCACACGCACATGGGCGAGCCATCGTCGCCACGCCATTTATGGCACTGCGGCGCGCGGGCCACACTGGTCGGACGTGTGCACGTGGTTTCCGTAGCTCCGGCGTGTGGGCCTCTCATGCTCACCGCTCGCGTCTTGCCAAGGCGTGGATGAGCCGAGCCCACATGCCGTGCCATCTCTCTCTTTTCATCTTTCTCCCTCTGTTTTCCACCATCGTTGCGTCATGTCACAGTGAAGCCAGAGAGCGAGCACCTCTCATCAATTCCTCATGCTCACGTCTCTGCCTTCACACCCCCTCTCCAGCCGACCCCACTCCGCCTTGACTCACATCACGCCGAGCTCTAATTTTGGAGCTTTTCCACCACCATGCCGTTAAGGCCCATCGCCTCCCGTGACGTGGCCAGTCTCCACCACTTCATCCCGGGCCAATTCCTCTGCACCACTAGCTAGCCTTGGCTCCCTCTTCGTCATGCGCACACTAGTCATAGCTCTATGCTGCCTCCTCACCACTGACATGACTGTGCCTTTGTGGTCCGCCATTCACCTCGTAACGCACACGTGGCTAGCCTCGCTCGGGTCGTCTCCGGCCGAGTCGGCTTGTCGGTAAGGTCACTAGTGAGTGGTCGTTGCTCACCTACTACCCCTACCACCTTGTTGTTCCTGTGGCTCGCCGGAACGCCATTGCCATTGCCATAGGGTGCCCGCCATCATGGAGAGGTCCCTCTACGGCGTCCCGGCTCATGAAACCGCCACCCATCGTCTCGCGTTGAACCCTAGGTGAGTGTCGGTCTCGTAGATAGGTCAATATGGGTCCCATGTGGTTGGTGCAAGTGCCAGTGCCACCGCTCGCCGAGGACCTTGCTGTTGTAAAGAGGAGAAAGATCCGAGGTTCCATTGCAAAGTCGCTGTCTATAGAAATAGTAATGTGGACTGCGGGTTGTTTTGCTCATAGTCCAAGGGCACTTTTGTAAGAGTGCCAGCATGCGTGGGCTTCCTCGCCATGGGCCACCTCCGCGCGTGGGCCGTGCCTCGCTTGTGGGCCACCGCGCGCTCACGCGCGTGAGCGCGTTGCGCCACGTCGGGTCGAATTGAGTTTATCTTTTTTTGTGGAGAATAGAAATAGCTTTTCATTTTAATTATGAGTTGAACTTTGGTAAATCATATAAAATCATGTAGGTATCCAAAAATTGTGAAACTAATTTTGTTAGTTCCTAAAATTGTGCTCTATCTATTGGTGTATTTAGTTCATATATATTTGTTGATACCAGGAACTATTAAATCATTTAAGAGTGCTTAATATTATTAGGTTAAATATTATTGGAATTTTTGTGGCAATATGGTGATAGCTGTAGCTTTAAAATTTTTATAGTAGCTTCATGGTATTATTATGTGCGCACTATAATATTTGTAGCTTTAGAATAGACTTAACATAAGGGTAGTTAAATGCTCTTTGTTCAAATACACATTAAATCATTAATAGAAATAAAGATATATCCTTCATTTATAAAGCTAAATGTTTGTTAGTTGAACCCAACACTTTACTTGATGAAGATCATAGTTAGCTTAGTATCTTAGTCATTAGATCTAGCTTAGTAGTTTACCATGTGTATTCTTAATTTAGGAGTGCTGTTGCTAAAATACTAAGTGTTGCATCATCATCGCATGCATGTAGAGAATGAGTTGGCGGAGATCGTGACCATCGGAGACCATGAGTTTGAGGAGGTGATCAAGAAGTACGGGGAGGAGATCCTCATGCTAGAGGTCCTGAAGCCACCACTGACTGACTGAGCTGACACCGCGCCTGACCAAGGCAAGCCCCGGCGTATAACCCTTATTTTGAATAATCACTGGATATATATATATATATATATATATATATATATATATATATATATATATATATATATATATATATAGGGAGAGGCTATTCAGTAGCCGGCTACAAAAGAAGTTATTCTGTAGCCACCTCCATTTACTATAATTTTATATACTAATTTACCATAATATAAATACATATTTACGATAGTTGGGTTACTATAACACATGAGGATATTTACCATAACGTTATATTAAACCACTTAGTAAGGAGTTACTATAATCTCGTAAAATAACATAGTAATTATCGTAACTCAAAGTGGCTACAGAATAAGTTATTCTGTAGCCAGCTACAGGATAGTAGTTCTATATATATATATATATATATATATATATATATATATATATATATATATATATATATATATATATATATATATATATATATATATGTGATGTGCATTTACGTTATAGGATTTATATTGAAACTACATGCATAGATATACCTACCCAGGAGTCCTACTAGCATATGTCGAGTAGCTGCTATGCTTAGGCTATCGGTAGCGTGAGTAACCTGCTGTTACTCACAATAGGTGATTATTATTATTAATCTCATGACAAAATGGTGAAAGAAAATAGAGACCAGGCAGGGATATGGTACAGGTATTGGTGGGTGTAAGAGATTGTGTCCCATGGCCAACGGGGCATAGCTTGGTTACACTATTTTCACTGTCCGTGTCGGTTAAGGATCGGCTGTTGCATTGGATTCTAGTTAGGTCACAGACTTATTATCCTGAGCACATACTTGTATATGGGAGTAGGGAAGGCTCATTGCTCTCTTATCGTGGGTTCTGGCTCTTTCTGGACCGACTGATTGGAGGCGAGGATGGTGGAGGTTTAAGCACCACACTGAGTCCGGGACTGAGGAGTGGGGGCTTGGAGTCCAAGTTTGGACGGGGACCTAGACCCCTTGACAGGAGAGTGGTGGGTTGGTTCTGCTTGTGCCTAGGGTACAATTAGGGCATGCATTTCGGGGTACCCAGCTGGGCTATATTGATTCACAAATCGCCTTGTAATACGGTACAACTTGTCTACAATCTAGCACCGTAGTAAGCACTGGAAGATGAAAGATGGTGAAATGGATCTGACTGCTCAACTCTTGCTTGAAAGTAGAATAGGTGCTTACATAGAATGGCTAGATAAATGAACTAATCATGACTGCTAATAAGAACATCCATAAGGATTCACTAATAGTAAGGCTTTTCGCAAAAAGGAAACCCAACAAACCATATAGCTTATCATATCCTTTGGAGTCGGGAAGTTATTCCCAATAGTCGGGTAAGTCTTGCGAGTACATTGTGTACTCAAGGTTTATTTACCCCTATTGCAGGTGTAGCTTGAGGAGTAGCTATTGAGTGGAGAATTCTTCTGGTGGGCACAAATGGATCCTTGTATCTTATCGTTAGAAGTTTATTTCAATTCCGTTGTTTAAATTCCGCACTCTGAACTTGGTATTGTAATAATGTATTTCTAAGAACTCTTGATGTATGAAATGGACTAAGTATTGTAAACTCGTTCTCATTATTGGATCCTGGAGGAAAAATGTGGATTGTTCAATCTCTCCCTTGGGGTGTGCTCGATGGAACCGTCCGATGTTGCTTGCTTTCGGGGTGCTTAGTGTCTAGTAAAAGACAAGCGCCTCTGAAGGTGTGTTATTTCAGGCGGTTCTACCACAGGTTGTACTAGAGCCAATAATGACTTATGAGTTTCATAACTCTTTTCAAAACCTAAAATTTGACCAACAAAAGTTTTGCGAAAAGTAGGATGCGATAAAATTATGTAAATTAGTATAAGCCCTAGCAATATGGTCTATCTAGGATAGCAACACTGGTTTTATCTAATCAAGTTTCTGTAGGTACACTAACTTATGCTGTGTAAGAATCGTTTAGCATACAGAAAGTGAGTGTGTGATGTGCCAAAAATTTTTGCGAATGCCGCTATATTCTGGCTTGAGTGAACGAGTAGGTCGATGCATGCATCATGAAAAGAAAATGTTGCTTAAACTAAACTTCCCCCACACGTATAAATGGATTAGTGAATCGATAGGATAACTTAAAACAATGCCTTAATAAAAACCTTATCATTTCTCTAAGTCTCTTGTTCCTAATCTGGAGGGTTGTCCCTAATGGTTGGTTCGTATCTGTTTATAGATGAACCTGAGGTCGGGTCATGGGAGTACTAGTGCTGGGGCGAACCTGGGCGATAACGGCCACGGTGAGGGCAATGACAACACCAACGGGGAGAGCTACAAGGCCCCACCTCTGGCTCCTCCTCCGCCACCACCACCTCCGATGACCCATGCAGAGATGATGGTGGAAATGCTGGCTGCTCGGCGCGAGTCAGCCCGTGCCTTGGAGATGCTAGCCCAGGCGAATGGTGGCTTCAGCCGTGGGGGCCACGGAGGCAATGGCGGGAACGGGGGTGGTGCCCATGGTCTCAAGGGGCCCTGTTCTTACTAGGATTTCTTGAAGACGCACCCACCCACGTTCACATCAACTGCTGAGCCTCTGGATGCATAGCATTGGCTTTATATCCTAGAGCAGAAGTTTCAGCTGCTCACTATGACTGAAGAACAAAAGGTGCACTTTTTAGTGTAGCAGCTATTGGGTTATACCAGTGCATGGTGGGACACGTTCAATGCCATGTAGCCGATGGATCACCGTGTGACTTGGCAGGAGTTTACCACCATTTTCAGAGAGTACTACATTCCTGCTGGTGTGCTGAACAGGAAGTTGATGGAGTTCCTGAACCTGAAGCAAGGGAGCATGTCTGTGATGGATTATGTGAACAAGTTCAACCAGCTTGCACAGTATGCTAGGACCCATGTCGATACTGATGAGAATAAGAGGGACCGTTTCTATCGTGGCCTCTCTTGCAGTCTGCAGAAGGAGCTGTACACAGGGAACTATCAGACTTTTGGTGCTATGATGAATGCAGCTATTGCCATGGAGGGACTTTAGCGTGACTCTCAGGCTGAGTGGAAGCGCAAGCGGGAGATCACTGGATCTTCTAGTCACCCCTAGGCTCAGAAGGTACATATTGTCAGGCGGGTGCCCTATCAGTCTTTGGATGGGCAGTCATTCCATTAGCCTCAGCAAACCTACCAGACACCTCCCACTCAGTACCATGCACCTACTCAGCAGGTGCAACCACAGCTTCAGGGACAGTAGGTTTTGCCTCATCAGGGGTAGGGGAACAAGCCTAGTGCTTGTTTCAAGTGTGGCAAGAAGGGCCACTATGCTCGAGAGTGTCCATAGAACTAGCTTGCGCAGTCTTCCCAGCCTTCAGCCAACTCCCATCTGGTCAAGAGAACAATTATCAAGAAGAAGGTGCCCATAAGCCGCTCTAGACAAGTCAACTTAACTGAGACTGAGGAGATCTTGCAGAATGAACCTGTGATGGCTGGTATGTTTACCAGTGATTCTCGCCCAACATATGTGTTGTTTGATTCTGGTGCATCACATTCATTCATGAGCATGGGGTTTGCACAAAGGCACAATATATCTCTTATGGCTATTTCTATTGCCTATAGAATCAGTACCCTGGGTGCATAGTTGTGCGTTAATACTTAGATGGACACAGTTAGATTAGTGCTAGCCACTCACACTTACCGCCTCTAATTCATGGTGCTGCCTGGGCAAGGCATAGATGCAATTCTGGGCATGAACTATTTGCGAGTTTATGGGGTAGTCTTGGACCTAAAGCAGAGAGTTGTTGAGTTATGACTTCCTTGTTTTGAGGATAGGATGTCTCTTCTTATGCCCTCAGATCCAGCCTTACCAGTTGTTGCTCATGTTGAAGCTTCTATTGATCTTGCCTCTATTCCTGTGGTCTGTGAGTTTCTAGATGTTTTTTCTGAAGATCTACCTGGGTTGTCACCGGATAGAGATGTGGAGTTTTCCATTGAGTTAGAACCTAACACTACTCCTATTTCATGTTGTGCCTACCCCATGGCTCCTAAAGAACTAGCTGAAATGAAGAAGCAGTTAGAGGAATTATTGGAGAAGGGCTTTATCTGTCTTAGTTCTTCACCATGGGGTTGTCCAGCTATTTTTGTGAAGAAGAAGGATGGTACTCTACAGATGTATGTGGATTATCGCTCTCTCAATGTAGTAACCATTAAGAACAAGTATCCTTTGCCTCGTATTGATACGTCATTCGATCAGTTGGCTGGTGCCAAGGTGTTTTCAAAGATTGATCTTCATTCTAGGTATCATCAAATTAAGATATGGCCACAAGATATACCAAAGATAGCTTTGTCTACTAGGTATAGACTGTATGAATACCTAGTCATGTCTTTTGGTCTCACCAATGCTCCTGCATTCTTCATGTATCTCATGAATTCAGTCTTTATGCCGGAGTTGGATAAGTTTGTAGTGGTGTTCATTGATGATATTTTGATATACTCCAAGAACAATGAAGAGCATGCACACCATCTTTAGATAGTACTGACTCGATTAAGGGAACACAAGTTGTATGCCAAATTCAGCAAGTATGGGTTTTGGTTGGATTGAGTGTAGTTTTTGGGACACGTTCTGACACTTGAAGGTATCTCAACAGACCCAAGCAAGGTGCAAGATGTGTTAAATTGGAAATCTCCAAAGTTAGTGCATCAGATTCGTCAGTTCCTTGGTCTTGCTGGTTATTATCAATGCTTCATTCCTGACTCCTCCAAAATAGCCCAACCAATGATCAAGTTGCTCCAGAAAGATGTCAAGTTTGTATGGAGTCTGGCTTATGAATAAGCTTTCCAAGCCCTGAAGGAATCTCTTACCTCTGCTCCTGTTCCTTCCCAACTAGATATTGACAAGCCATTTGATGTGTATTGTGATGCCTTAAGGACTGGATTGGGATGCGTGCTTATGTAGGATAGATGTGTGATAGCTTATGCTTCACGCCAGCTGAAAAAGCATGAGGTGAATTATCCCACCCATGATTTAGAGTTGGCTGCTGTGGTGTACACTCTAAAAATTTGGAGGCATTATTTGTTGGGAAATAAAGTGCATATTTATATGGATCATAAGAGCCTCAAATATATTTTCACTCAGTCCGAGCTGAACATGAGGCAACAGAGATGGTTGGAGCTAATCAAGGATTATAATTTGGAGGTTCATTACCATCCTCGAAAAGCTAATGTGGTAGCTGATGTTTTGAACCGGAAGTTGTATCAAGTTGAAGAAGCACCTTTGTCTCTCAACCATGCTGAGGTGCTAGCCCATATTGCTTGTCTTGGATTTACTTGAGAAAATTATTATAGAGCAAAGGCAAGATGTTTCAGAAATCCCGCATATAAAGGAGTTAATTACCGAACGGCGTGGTCCATATTTTATTATTGATGATCAAGGAGTGGTGAGGTTCAAGAACAGATTGGTTGTTCCGTCAAGTGAGGAGCTTAGAAGAAAAATTTTGGATGAAGCTCACAACTCCAAGTTGTCTATCCATCCAGGAAGTAACAAGATGTACCATGATTTGCGCCACTTGTATTGGTGGTCAAATAGAGTTAAGGCAGACCATATGCGTACACCGGGATTTTTGTAGCCCTTGCCTTTCCCTGTTTAGAAATGGGAGGATATTTCCATGGCCTTTGTTGTGGGTTTACCCCGCATAGCAAAGGGGTATGACTCTATTTGGGTCATTGTGGATCACCTTACCAAGTCCGCTCATTTCCTTCCGGTGGATACAAGGAATTCAACCAAGAAGTATGTCAAGTTGTGTTTTGACCGGATTGTGACCCTGCTTGGAGTTCCTCTTACTATCGTCTTTGATAGAGGGTTAGTCTTTGTATCTCATTTTTTGGAGCAACTCCAGGAGTGTCTTGGTACTAGGGTCCTCAGAAGTTCAGCTTATCATCCACAAACTGACGGCCAAATAGAAAGGGTAAACCAGGTACTTGAGGATGTGTTGAGAGCTTGTGCCATTTCTTTTCCTGAAAAGTGGGACGAATGCTTGACTCTAGCTGAGTTTTCTTATAACAATAGTTATCAAGAAAGCATTCAAATGGCTCCATTTGAGGCCCTGTATGTCAAGAAATGTAGAACACCACTTAACTAGGTTGAAGTGGGTGACCGTGGTTATTTTGGGCCTGATTTTATCAAAGAAGCTCGAGAGTAAGTTAGCATTATTCAGAGCCATTTGAAGGTAGCTCAAAGTTGTTAGAAAACTTATGCGGACAAGCAAAGAAGGCCCTTGCAATTTGAAGTTGGTGATCATGTGTATCTCAAAGTGTGACCCATGAGAGGGGTGTATCGATTTGGTGTCTGTGGGAAGCTAGCCCCTCGCTATGTTGGACCTTGCAAGATGTTGGCTTGTTGTGGTTCTGCTGCCTACCGTATCTAGCTCCTAGATATTTTGTCAGCAGTGCATAATATATTCCATGTTTTCCAGTTAAAGAAATTTTTGCAGGTCCCTGATGAAGTGGCGGAAATTGAAGGACTTCCTCTCTAGCTCGACTTGTCTTATATTGAGCATCCTGTTAAGATCTTAGATGAAAAAGAAAGAGTGACTAGAAATAATGTGGTGAAGTTTTATAAAGTTCAGTGACAAAATCACTTAGAGGATGAAGCAACGTGGGAGCAAGAAAGCTATATCTTGAAGCATTACCCCCACCTTCTTTCTAGTTCACCGAGGTAGCCTAATATACCCTTTAAGGTATAGCAAAAGTGGTTTGGGGATTGGATCAATGGTTTAGACGTCTCGAACACGTTAAAATCCACGCATAACATGAACTCATGTCATCTTCTTATATTGGGCACAGTCTCCGGGCCATCCTACCCTGATGTCGCGACATCAGTGTGCTGGGCATGCGCGCACGTGGCCATGCTGGCCAGATGCTGCTGCCGCAGCTTGGCCATGGTGGGCACGCCGCTAGCCGCCAACCGCCAACCGCCGTGCCCACTGCTCACCTATGCTTGGTGATCCTACCACCGTGCTGCGCTGCTGCCGCTGCCATCGCGCCGCCTAGGCTTGGTCGAGGCCAGCCACAGTGAGCCACTGGCCCTATGCCCTGCTGCTTTGCCTCGCACTGCCATTTGGGTGCCGCCGTGTCCGCGCTACGCTGCCGTCGCATCCGCACTACCGGCACTACTCACATCGCAATGCTGCCGCTGCCATCGTGTCATCGTCACGTCCGCGCTGACCCACTGCACCTCTACGCTTTTGCCAGTCCTATGCGTGCCGTGTCTATCGCGCGCATGTTGGTGAGCCACTATTGCCACGCTATTTATGGCACTGCGGCGCGTGTGCCACGCCGGTCGGACGTGCGCACGCGTTGTTCATAGCACCGACTCATGGGCCTCCCGTGCTCACCTGTCACGCCATCTCTCTCTTTCCCTCTGTTTTTCGCCGCTGTCGCGTCTTGTTAGGGTGAAGCCAGAGAGCGAGCACCTCTATTCAATTCCTCATACTCGCGTCTTCACCTTCACGCCCCCTCTCCAGTCGACCCCATCCCGCCTTGACTCGCGTCACGCCGAGCTCCAATTTTGGAGCTTTGTCCGCCACCATGCCTTTAAGGCATATCGCTGCCCGCGTCGTGGCCAGTCTCCACCACTTAATCCCGCGCCAATTCCTCTGCACCACTAGCTTGCCTTGGCTCCCTCTTCATCATGTGCACGCTAGTCGCAGCTCTAGTGCCGCCTCCTCACCGCTAACGTGGGCATGCCTTTGTGGTTCGCCATTCACCTCACAGGGCGCACATGGCCAGCCTCACTCGGGTCATCTATGGCTAGGCCAGCTTCTCGGTAAGGTCACTGGTGAGTGGTCATTGCTCACCTGCTACCCCTACCACCTTGTTGTTACTGCTGCTCACCTAAATGTCGTCGTCGTTGCTGCAGGGTGCCCACCATCATGGAGATGCCCCTCTATGGCATCCCGGCTTGTGCAACCGCCGCCCATCGTCTCACGTCGAACCCTAGGTGAGCGTCGACCTCGTAGATAGGTTAGCATGGGTCCCATGTGGCCGGCGCAAGCACCAGTGCCACCGCTCGCTGCGCTGGCATGCGTGGGGGAGGCCGAGGACCTTGCCGTTATAAAGAGGAGAAAGATTTGAGGGTTCCGTTGCAAAGTCACTGTCTATAGAAATAGTAACATGGACTGTGGGTTGTTTTGCTCATAGTCCAGGGGCGCTTTTGTAAGAGTGCCGGCATGTGCGAGCTTCCTCGCCACGGGCCGCCTCTACGCATGGGCCGCGCCTTGCCTATGGGCTGCCGCACGCTCGTGCACGCCCGCACGTTGCGCCGAGTGGGCCGCATTGGGCCAAATTGAGTTTATTTTTTCGTGGAGAATAGAAATAGCTTTTCATTTTAATTCTAAGCTAAACTTTGGTAAATCATATAAAATCATGTAGGTATCCAAAAATTGTGAAACTAATTTTGTTAGTTCCTAAAATTGTGCTCTATGTGTTGGTATATTTAGTTCATATATATATATTTGTTGATACTAGAAACTATTAAATCATTTGAGAGTGCTTAATATTATTAGGTTAAATATTATAGAAATTTTTGTGGCAATATCGTGATAGTTGTAGCTTTGAAAATTTTACAGTAGCTTCATGGTATTATTATGTGCGCACTGGAATTTTTGTAACTTTAGAATAGACTTAACATAAGGGTAGTTAAATGCTCTTTTTTCAAATATACATTAAATCATTAGTAGGAATAAAGATATATCCTTCATTTATACAGCTAGGTGTTTGTTAGTTGAACCCAACACTTTACTTGATGAAGATGATAGTTTTCTTAGTATATTAGTCATTAGAGCTAGCTTAGTAGTTTACCATGTGTATTCTTAATTTAGGAGCTGTTGTTGCTAAAATACTAAGTGTTGCATCATCATCGCATGCATGTAGAGAACGAGTTGGCGGAGATCATGACCATCAGAGATCACGAGTTTGAGGAGGTGATTGAGGAGTATGAGGAGGAGATCCTCATGTAGGAGGAGGTCCTAGAGCCGCCACTGACTGACTGAGCTGATACCGTGCCTGCCCAAGGCAAGCCCCGGTGCATAACCCTTATTTTGAATGATCAATGGATATATATATGTGATGTGCATTTATGTTACAGGATTTATATTGAAACTACATGCATAGATATACCTACCCCGGAGTCCTACTGGCATAGGTCGAGTAGTTTCTATGCTTAGGCTATCGGTAGCGTGGGTAACCTGCCGTTCCTCACAATAGGTGATTATTATTACCACCCTCATGACAAAATGGTGAAAGAAAATGAAGACCGGGCAGGGATATGGTACGAGTATTGGTGGGTGTAAGAGGTTGTGTCCCGCGACCAACGGGGCATAGCTTGGTTATACTATTTTCCCTATCCGTGTCGGTTAAGGACCGGCCATTGCATTTGATTCTAGTTAGGTCATAGACCTATTATCCTGAGCACATATTTGTTTATGGGAGCAGGGAAGGCTCATTGCTCTCTTATCGTGGGTTTTGGTTCTTTCTGGACCGACTGATTGGAGATGGGGATGGTGGAGGTCTAAGCACCACACTAAGCCCGGGACTCAGGAGTGGGGGCTTTGAGTCCAAGTTTGGACGGGGACCTGGACCCCTTGATAGGAGAGTGGTGGGTTGATCCTGCTTGTGCCTGGGGTACAAGCGGGGTGTGTGTTTGGGGGTACCCAGGTGGGCTACAGTATTTCACGAATTGTCGTGTAATATGGTACAACTTGTCTACGATCTAGCACCGTAATAAGAACTAGAAGATGAAAGATGGTGAATTGGATCTAATGGCTCAACTCTTGCTTGAAAGTAGAACATGTGCTTACATAGAATGGCTAGATAAATGAACTAATCATGACTGCTAATAAGAACATCCATAAGGATTCACTAATAGTAAGGCTTTTCGCAAAAAGGAAACCCAACAAACCATAAAGCTTATCATATCCTTTGGAGTCAGGAAGTTATTCCCATAGTTGGGTAAGTCTTGCGAGTACATTGTGTACTCAAGGTTTATTTACCCCTGTTGCAGGTGTAGCTTGAGGAGTAGCTATTGAGTGGAGAATTCTTCTAGTGGGCACAGATGGATCCTTGTATCTTATCGTTAGAAGTTTATTTCAATTCCGTTGTTTAAATTCCACACTCTGAACTTGGTATTGTAATAATGACTTATGAGTTTCATTACTCTTTTTAAAACCTAAAATTTGACCAACAAAAGTTTTGCCAAAAGTAGGATGCAATAAAATTATGTAAATAAGTATAAGCCCTAGCAATATGGTCTATCTAAGATAGCGGCACTGGTTTTATCTAATCAAGTTTCTGCAGGTACACTAACTTACGCTGCGTAAGAATCGTTTAGCGTATGGAAAGTGAATGTGCGATGTGCCGAAAATTTTTGCGAATGCCGCTATGTTCCGGCTTGAGTGAACGGGTAGGCCGATGCATGCTTCATGAAAAGAAAATCTTGCTTAAACTAAACTTCCCCCGCACGTATAAATGGATTAGTGAATCGATAATATAACTTAAAATAATGCCTTAATAAAAATCTTATCATTTCTCTAAGTCTCTTGTTCCTAATCCGGCGGGTTGTCCCTAATGGTTGGTTTGTATCTGTTTATAGATGAACCTGAGGTTGAGTCACGGGAGTACCAGTGCTATGGCAGACCTGGGCGATAACGGCCGCGGTGAGGGCATTGGCAACACCAACGGGGAGAGCCATGAGGCTCTACTTCTAGCTCCTCCGCCACCACCACCTTCGATGGCCCATGCCAAGATGATGGCGAAGATGTTGGCTGCTCGGGGCAAGTCAGCCCATGCCTTGGAGATGCTAGCCCAGGCGATTGGTGTCTTCGCCCGTGGGGGCCACGGAGGCAATGGCGGGAACAGGAGTGGTGCCCATGGTCCTGAGGGGCCCTATTCTTACTAGGATTTCTTGAAGATGCACCCACCCATGTTCTTGCCGACTGCTGAGCCTCTAGATATGGAGAATTGACTTCGTATTCTAGAGTAGAAGTTTCAGCTGCTCACTATGACTGAAGAACATAAGGTGTGCTTTGCAGCGCAGCAACTGTTGGATTCTGCCGGTGCATGGTGGGACACGTTGAATGCCATGCAGCCGGTAGATCACCATGTGACTTGGTAGGAGTTTACCGCCATTTTCAGAGAGTTCTACATTCCTACTGGTGTGTTGAATAGGAAGTTGACGGAGTTCCTGGACCTGAAGCAAGGGAGTATGTCTATGATGGATTATGTGAACAAGTTCAACTATCTGGCACAGTATGCTAGGACCCACATCGATACTGATGAGAAGAAGAGGGACCGTTCCTATCGTGGCCTCTCTTGCAGTCTGTAGAAGGAGCTATACACAGGGAACTACCAGGCTTTTGGTGCTATGATGAATGCAGCTATTGCCATGGAGGGACTTCAGCATGACTCTCAGGCTAAGTGGAAGCACAAGCGGGTGATCTCTGGATCTTCTAGTCACCCCTAGGCTCAGAAGGTATAGGTTATCAGGCGGGTGCCCTATCAGTCTTCGGGTGGGCAGTCATTCCGTCAGCCTCAGCAGACCTACCAGGCACCTCCCACATAGTACCGTGCACCTACTCAGCAGGTGCAACCACAGCCTCAGGGACAGCTAGTTCCGCCTCGTCAGGGGTAGGGGAACAAGCCAGGTGCTTGTTTCAAGTGTGGCAAGGAGGGCCACTATGCTCGGGAGTGTCCATAGAAGAAGCCTGCGCAGTCTTCTCAGTCTTCAGCTGACTCCCGTCTCGTCAAGAGGACGATTATAAAAAAGAATGTGCCCATAAGCCGCTCTGGACAAGTCAACTTCACTAAGGCTGAGAAGATCTTGCAGAATGAACCTGTGATGGCTGGTATATTTACCGTTGATTCCCACCCAGCATATGTGTTGTTTGATTCTTGTGCATCACATTCATTCATGAGCATGTGGTTCGCCTAGAGGCACAATATATGTGTTATGGCTATTCCTATTGCCTATAGAATCAATACCCCGGGTACGCAGTTGTGTGTAAAGACTCGGACGGACACAGTCATATTAGTGCTAGCCACTCACACTAACCGCCTCTAGTTCATGGTGCTGCCTGGGCAAGGCATATGTGCTGACCACTCCAGCAACAGAGCCGAGCACTCCTGGGGCGGTGCCAAGCACTCCGGGAGGGGTGCTGAGACTCTAGGAGTGGTGCTGAGCGGTCCTGCAGTGGTGCCGACCACTTTAGGACTGGTGCCAAATTCTTCCGTAGCAGAGTCGAGAGGTCTTGCGGTGGTGCCGACCACTCCACGACTGGTGCCAAGCACTCCTGCAGTCGTGCCAACCACTCCAGGAGTGGTGACGAGCGGTCCAGGAGTAGTGCCAAGCACTACAGCCGGGGTACCGAGCACTCCAGGTGTTGTGCCGACCACTCTGGCGGAACCGGGGACTCCATCGACGCCAATCGAGTTCGCCTCGCCTCCAAGCGACATCACCGAGTTCGTGGATGCCTTTCCACGATGGTGAGGAAGTGCGGTTTCGCAGGCTGGACGACATTGTCGGCGGCACATGGTCCTTAGGCCTGGCGGGTCGGCTTGCTCAATGACCCAGAGCTGCTCCTCGTTAGTGCAGAGGAACCACGCACGTTCATGCTGGCCGAGCGCGATGCAAATTGGCGACGAGCGATGCTGGAGGAGATGAAGGGGATTGAGGAAAACGAGACTTGGGAGCTCGTCGATCCGCCTCCAAGATGTCATCCGATCAGCCTAAAGTGGGTGTACAAGGTCAAGCAGGACGAGCGTGGCGCCATTGTCAAGCACAAGGCACGCCTCATTGTCCGAGGCATTGTCCTGGGCGAGGGCATCGACTTCAAGGAAGTCTTTGCGCCGGTAGCGCGCATGTAGTCTATCCGACCGATGCTGGCTCTGGCAGCAGCGAAGGACTAGCGCAGCCATCACCTAGACATAAAATTGGCCTTCCTCAATGGCGAGTTGGCGGAGACGGTCTTGGTCAGGCAACCTCTGGATTTCGCCGTCAAGGGAGCGGAGCATAGGGTGCTCCGACTGCGCAAGGTGCTCTACGGGCTGCGGCAGGCCCCGCGAGCGTGGAACGCCAAGCTTGACTCCACGCTGAGCGAGCTTGGGTTCACGCGGTGCGCAACCAAGAACGCGCTCTACACGCGGTGACGGGGAAGGAGGAGCTCGTCGTCAGCGTGTATATGGACGACTTGATCGTCACTGGCGCGCGTGCGGAGGACATCGATAGTTTCAAGCATGAGATGGCTTCCCTGCTGTTGTACTGTAGCCACGGCAGGGGCATGTGCCAAAGTTAATCTTGCTGTCACATCTAGTCACTGTAGCAGCATGCCAGCCTGACATATCTGTGTACTAGGATTATATGAGTAGAGTTATATATATAGCTTTCCACTGCACCTCAGTAAAGAGAGAGAGTTCAGTTAAATATTTTTTAAAGAATAATCCAAAAAAAAAAAATTCAACCGAAACAAATTCATCAAAGAGTGAAACAAAAACTAATGAACTAGCAAGAAGCTTTGCTCCTGCATTCGCTTGGCTTGGTCCACTTGCTTCCTGCACAAAAGCTAGCGCACCATTTTTTTTCTTCCTCCATGATTGGATCCCACGGTTGGTTTCCTCCTTCGTCTAATCATCCAGACAGCTCAGGGCGATCCTCCCGCGAACAAGTCACCAAAATTCTTAGCGCTAAACACCTATCCGATGATGCGGATGCTTTGCTACCAGAAAGATGCGATTACGGTGGCAGGCGGATTCCCTGCTCAACGTCATCGCCAGCCAGCTTACTGTGAACTATTGTTGCCGTTGTTCTCTTCGGCGCTGTCGTCGCCGTCCTCATCGCCATTGCCCCCGCCGCCGCCTTCGCCGCCGTGCAGCTGCTCCCCGTCGGGCTGCTGGTGCTGCTCCTGGCTCCCACCGCGGTTGTACGCATTCAGCACGGCGAGCATGCCAAGGTTGGTGTTCGACATAGCTACGGGATGTAATATACATCCGTCAGCACGCGGTGCTCGCTGTTCTGGCACATAAAGATGATGGTGCCGCGCCCTTGGATCGCCACCCTTGAGCCTCCACCGAACTTCACCGTGCTGGTCATGTTGCCGTCGAGCTCGAAGAAGGCTGCATTGGAGCCCGTCATGTGGTTGTTAGCGCTGGAGGTGAACTTGGGCAAACGGTTCATCGAGGTTGACAGCCTTCAGAGCCTTGTCGTGCCCTTCCACCGCCATCATCTCTCCCTTCTCCTTGGCCTCAACGTCGTGCAGTGCACATAACGTCGCCATCAGGAGAGTGACCTCATTATCCTCATCAGCCTGCACTAAATGAGCCTCACCCTTCTTCTCCTGCTTGCGATTTGGGCACTTCTTTGTCCAATGGCCCATCATCCCGCAGCACCGGCAGGCGTTGAGGTCGACCTTCTTCTTCTTCTTCTCCGAAGAAGCCTTGCCGCGGCGCTTGCCATCTCCTCCTCTGTCAGCAGCAGCTTGGCGCTGTCCATCGTTGCTGTGGCCTGCTCCATGCGCTCGTTCACCGCCTGTAGACAGCCTGTCACATCCTTAATGGTGAGGGTGGACAAGTCCAGCATCATCTCTATGGAGACAGTGATCTGGATGTACTTCACCGGCACGGAGTGGAGGTCTCTTCTTCGTCGATGGTGACGTCGTGGTTCCTCAGCTTGCTGCTGAGCGACTGCAGGCAGAGGGAGAAGTCCTCCACTGACTCACCATCCTTGAACTTGAGGTTGGCGTACTCCTGCTTCAGTAGCTGGGCCGTCGCCTTCTTTGCGCGGTCGGAGTCGACGCACATCGCTGCAATGACCTCCCACGCCTCCTTAGCAGAGTTCTTCGTCCTCAACGGCTCCCTGTACTCTACTGGCACAACAGCGAGGATAGTCTCAAACGCTGACATGTCGTCTTCTTCGTTGTCGGTGCTCTTGTCAATGGCATTCTAGAGCTGTCGGGCTTTGAGCTTGATCTTCATGATCACCGCCCAATCGCCATAGTTGGTGCGAGTCAGTGTCGGCCAACTAGTGCCGCTGACCTCCCGCACCGTACGCACGACGACCTCCTGTCATGGCTGGGCAGCCACAGCAGCGCCACTGCTGTCGACCATCTCTGAACCGTCCATCATCGTCGGCGGTTAGTCCGACGACGGCGCTTGTACGGCTCCGATACCACTTGTTGGGCCCGAGATCTCCCGCTCGGGTGAGCCGACCGCTCACCAGCGTTCTCACACACACACTATGACCGGAGGTAAAAGAGGGAGGGAGAACATAGCGCACACACATAGCACAAGCACCAGTGTTGACCGGAGCTCTGCCGAGGAGATGGTAAAACTGAACTCTCTCTCTTCACTAAGTTGCAGTGCGAAGCTATATATACAACTCTACCCATCTAATCCTAGTACACAGATATGCCAGGCTGCCATGCTGCTATAGTGATTAGATGTGACAGCAGAGCTGATTTTGGCGTCTGCCTCTGCTGTGGGTACAGTGCGGTAGGAGAGCCTTTCGTCGCATGCCCCTGCCGCGGCTACAGTGCAGCAACAGGGGAGCCATTTCGGCTCCTGCCCCTGCCGCGCGTACAGAGGGAGAGCAGCAGATTACTTTACAAGTTTACATAAGATGAGTTTGTTCATGAGAGAGTAATATGGGCATTTTGGATCTTGAATTCACCTCTGATGGAGCAGGCTGGAGTCGTCCGGTAGCATCATGGCTTGTTGCCCATCGGCACAGCCGTTTTGGAACCACGACGAAGGGCCCGGCTCACCGGTCAGTCCTAGAGGCAACTGCATGTCGGTCTGGAACTGAAAAATGGCAGGAGGCAACATCTTGATCAGATATCCAAGCCTGAAAAACGTCTCACATGCACCTGAAGCTGAGGTTAGTTAGTTACCTGGGCAGCAGCACACTGTAGGCCGATCAGATGTTGCTTTGCAAAGTTCTCCTGGAGAGATCCAAATCGATGCAGAAGTCAGAACTAATCTGAGCAACTGATTTTCTTTTTTACTTAAAACGGCACTATCTGACTTGATATTCAAAATTCAGATATAGTGAATTGTTGCTAGATATTGCGATTATAAAGTGTTAATATATTTTTAGACCAAAGGCCCATTGGCCCAGCTTCTCTTGAAAGCTTAAACGAGAGATAAAGTGTTAATATATATCATCTGAAGTCAACCATAAGGTTACAGATGCGTACCTTATGGATTTGGATGCGGTTTAGAGATTCTCTGAGAGATTGCTCCATTGCTCTTATATGGTCGATATTCTCAACTTTCTCAGGATCGCTCCAATAACTGAAGAACAAATCGTCTAGCTGTTACCCTTCTCTCAATTTTTTGCCCATTATTTTTGTGATAGGCTATTATGAATTTTGTAATCAATGCCATAGATGTATAACAGGGCCACCTTTAACAGGATCATGTGTCATGAAAGGAAAATCACAGCAGCACTGAATGGAAAGATTTCAAAAGATATGCATGCTCAAGTGAGTTGATGCTATTCACCTGAGACGCTTTTGAACCTCCGCCATTTGACACTGCAATGAACCAAGATGGCCTGATAACTCCTGTCAAATTATTGAAACCAAACAACATTAGAAACATGAAGAAGGAAAGAAGAAATCACATGACTTGCTTGTTCTAGTTGTCGATTCATCATACTCTACCTCGACTGTCTGACCCCTGCGATGGATTCAGAAATAGTAGTATGTCAGTGATTTCTATGTAATTAGGCATTTCTGTTTGCTATGAGCAATCTAATTAAAAAAAATGGCAGAATTACCCAGAGCCTAAGAAGTCATGAATATTTACATCGTGGTCTAGCTTCTTGAAAGTCTTCTTTAGGGCCTTTTGAGTACAACAAAGGGAGATCATTGAGGTCATGCATTCTGAAAAGTGGTAAGGTAAGAGAGTAACCGTGTCGATAAACCTGTTGGTTGAGATAACTTACTTCTAAGCTCTCCAGTTTCCTGTTCAGCGGTAGGAAAAGAACACTAGTTAATTAGTATGTTTTTTGTAAACATGTATGCTTACAAGATCAACATATAGGACCAGAATTACCTTTTAGCTCTCTCTTGAGGGGTTAGCTGCACATATTTTGCTATGACTTCCTCAATGTTGCTGCAAAGACAACAATGTGTAAAGGAAAGATTTAGTGCAAATTAATAATTCAAATTACCATCTCAATTGTTTTGACAAATCATTGGACGAGCTACTTAGGTAAAAGATTACTTGAATAGAATAAGAAAAAAAATCGTAAAATGGAATGGCGTTTCAAAAAGGACAAAAAAGACACATTAATAATTTGCAATGGTGATCCCGATTTCACCACAACATTCACCAATTCCGAAATTCAGTAAGAAAAAGTCAATCCATGTTCACAAAACTTGTGCCTGAAAATTGAAAATCGTACTACGAACATGAATGTGTAGTCAATGTGATCGAGCAAACAGGAAAATCAGGAATGGATGATCGATGCATGCATGTACCTTCTTTCGCCGATGCAAATGGTGGGTTTGCCGGTGGGCGAGAACATGAGGAGGATGAGATCGATGTCACACAGGATGGAGAGCTCCTTGGCCTTCTTGAGGATCCCCGACCGCCGCTTGGAGTACGTCACCTGCCTCCCGCTGTTGTTCTCCAGCCTCTTGATCTTGAGCTTCACCCTCCCCATTGCGGAGACGACGAGACTGGTGAGAGGTGCCGCCGCAGCCGCCCCTCCTCAAGACCACACCGATCCCAGCCGCCGCCGCCGCAGTCTCTCTGTCCCAATCCCAACGGATCGCCGAGCTCTTCCTGAACGGATCCAACGCCAGCAGGCAATTGGATTGCGCGAGCTGAACAATTGATCCGTGCAACTGGGAGCCTAGC
This sequence comes from Miscanthus floridulus, assembly GCF_019320115.1. Classification (NCBI taxonomy): domain Eukaryota; kingdom Viridiplantae; phylum Streptophyta; class Magnoliopsida; order Poales; family Poaceae; genus Miscanthus; species Miscanthus floridulus. The sequence continues at coordinate 124,300,834 of NC_089589.1, read as the reverse complement.
ATATGTGCGGCTTGTGAATGCAGAGGGGAGGGGAGGGGAGGGACGGAGGAGGAGGAGGATGAGGAGGGATCGCGCCAAGAACCAGCCGGCGAAATCGGCAGTCGACCGGACCGGCGCGGGAGAGGAGGAGGAGGAGGAGGAGGAAGGAGCGGCTGTGCATGGAGGGAGAGGAGGGCAGAGAGGGAAACGCGCGGGAGGTGGTTCGGCTTCCCTCGCGCGCGCACGCAACTGACGCAACTCACTCGCTCACAAAGCGGAATTACCTACTCCTACTACCTGCTTGTCTCCTCGTTTTTACGGCGTGCGTCCAAGAGCCGTACAGAAGTACTACTACTCGGAAGAAGACGTCATCTTTGTCTCCCTCAAGTATCGCTCCAGTTGACGAATCCTTGTTGAATTGTAAAGACCGAGTATTTAGGGTCACTCAACTTGCAAAACCGTGTGCTAAACTACCATTTGTTATGGTTATACCTGACACATGATAGTGGTTATGACCGGTCAACATATGACTTGGCAAATGTTCAACATATGTAATCGGTAGTTCATGTACAAAATGATGGTAAACGGTAGTGCATGTACATACAAAATGAAAAAAAGGTACCAGACCCCACATGTCATCCTCTTCGACAGAGGTTAAGACAAGTGGATTTATACGCACAGTGGTGAACATGGTTCATGTGAGCGATGTATATATAGGCCTCATTTCATAAGGGCGTGATTGGTTGCTGGACAAGGCTTGCATCGTATATCCGGATGAGTGGATACAGGTTGAGTGGAACAGTGTTTCAAAAAAGCTGACGTTTGGTAAGATTGCATGAGCGGATGCAAAAAGGTTGAGGTGTTGTTCGACTGACTATACGAGCGGATGCAATCCATTTAGTTTGAGAGTCTGAGCAAGGGATCCTAAAAACTCGCATGGTTGAGGAGGCGTTGGACAACCGGGTTTGGGTAGAGGACATAGGCGGTGGTCTTTCTCTTAATGGTATGATAGAGTTCCACAAACTTTGGGATGCACTTCTGAATTTTACCCTCGCAAGTGACGGTGATCAGCATATCTGGAAGCGGTTCTTTCTCATCCAAGACGGCATACAAGGCATTCTTTTATGGGTCAATTCAGTTTGAACCATGGTGCCAGTCTTTGGAAATCTTGGGCACCAGCAAAATGTAAGATGTTCCTTTGGTTTGCCATAAAAAATAAATGCGGGATAGTTGATCAGCTAACAAAGACAGGGCTTCCTCATCAGATAAATGCATACTCTGTGACTAAGAAAAAGAAACTGTCCAGCATATTCTTACAACATGTGTGTTTTCAAGATAATTTTGGCATAGTGTGCTCTCTCCACTTAATTTATAGCAGCGGGTACCTAATAGAAGGGAACACAATGCAACTTTGCCACTTGGTGGAGGAAAATCACTAAAAGAGTTGGTAAACAACACAAGAAAGGAGTAAACTCTCTCGTCATTTCGGGGGCTTGGACCTTATGGAAGCATCGAAATGCCTGTGTGTTCGATGGTGATTCACCAAGTGTCATAACCTCTATGAGAAACTTGGAGCTGTTGGGTCATCTCTAGGTTCTGTGTCATACCCGATTTTAAGGATAAAATGGGATGCAAAATCTTATGTGCGCCCAGAGATCAGTCACACACATAAGCCGACAAATTATAAATAGTATCACCACAAATGTTTATTACATCACGAATAATAAGACAGAGTGTTCACATAAATGTAGCGGAAGTATAAAGAAAAGATCTCTCGCGGAAGCTCTATTTCACAAGGACGTCAACTGGTTGACCACAAGTCTAGTAATCCTTAGGAAAGTCGTCATTACCATAGCCATCTGTTACCCATCCGGGATTTTTATCCAAATAATAAAAATAAATAAGCGTAAGTACATGTCGTACTCAACAAGTGTAACATGAGGTTCATGAGGCTCAAAAGGCTTGACACAGGTTTAACAACATTCAGCTTTTAGTTGTCACAATTTTAGCATAAGAATAGCAACAAGTTATTTCAATCCCAAAGTAAAACACATGATCAATGTAAACATGAATAATGAATAGCATAAACGAATAATTCTTAGTGATCGTCTATTCTATAAATGTTCCAAGGCCGTTCGTGACCGTGAGTATGACTGATATACCAGTTTTACACTCTACAGAGGTTGTACACTTTCACTATGAGTCGTGATACCCATATGCCCGAGTTAATTACTCTCAAAACACTTTCAAGGTGAGCAGGCAGGGGTCATTATGAAGCCTTTTAAAGGTTCGTCTAACAAGTTAGGACCATTAGATTCACTCGACAAACAGATGTAGGAACCCCCTGTCGAATGGCACAATTCCATCGCGGCTATACACATAAGAGTAGAGGCTGTCCTATACCCGATTCGGCAAGCCATTCTTACACCAATAAAGGTAACCACTAACAAGCTAGAAAAGGTCCTCACACTGAGCTAAAGCCAAAGCCATGTAGCCCTCACAGCTGTACTGTAAGTCTCAGATGATCACTTATAGATAAGTCCTTAGGGAGAGGAATATGAAGTATTTAGAAAGTAGCTAAATACTCCACCCCCCTGTTTCCAAGTTGCTAAAAATTCATATTTTAAAGTTTATTGCATATACCATTAGTCAAGTTATAAGATCATGGTTTAATTGAGCACTAGCAAAGCTACACAATGCATATCCCATTGGAGACAAGGTATAAGTTCAATTCTAGGGAATTCCTATCAAGGTGACACATGCAACATGAATTAAATGTATTAAAGTTGATAGATAACAAGGATAATCCCATGCTATACTTGCCTTGAACAAAATTCGTCTTCATTTGTGTTAATCTTGCCAAAAATCTGATCGAGGTGTGGGACTCGAAGAAAAAACCATTTCATCATCTGGATGCACTGGTGGCAATGCTGAATTAGTAAGCGATCCTAATAACATATTATTTTCTAATCACACATACTGCTTTCTAATGTTTCTCCTTTTAATATTGCTCAGTGTCCGAAGAAGACATATCGGTGGGACGTAGGTCCCATTCAAGGTTGTCAAAATGGAGGGGAAGTACCTATCGACAGAATATCATCGGCAGTCCTCCGAGGGGTATCCCACGAAGGTAGATTGATCGGCAGAGGAGCGTGAGATCAAGAACAAGAAGGCAACAAAGACACACGAGTTAGACAGGTTTAGGCCATCAGTATGACGTAATACCCTACTCCTATGGTCTGTTGGTTTGTATTAGCTATCGTATGATATGCCGTGATTTTAGAGGGGGTCCCTGTCCGCCTTATATAGTCTGAGAGGCAGGGTTACAAGTCGGTTAGATCTGAGAGATAACCGAAAAGTAATAACTGATTACAGGAATCTTGAGATCATACATATCCTAACAGATCTCGTAGTATCTTCAGGATATCTTCCCGATGTCTTGTGGAAGGCGCCGAGCAGAGTCGTGCCCCACAAGGCTTCTTCTTGTGGGCTGGGCCACCCCTAGGGGCGCAGCCCATGTGGTCTGCCATGGGTATCCTAGGTTGTACACCCCACAGCTAGTCCCCGAGCACCTTGTACCCGTTGTGCAACGTCGTCTTGAGCTCGTCTGAGCAGGTGCGAATGACGCCGAGCAGTGTGAACCATTGTCGAGCAGCATGACCTGTCATCGAGCAGCGTGACCTATCGCCGAGTAGAGTGAACCGTCACCGAGCAGTGTGGCCTGTCGCCGAGCAGTGTGACCCAAGTATGGCTTGCCATAAGGGTGTAAGGAGCTCAAGTTCAGAATCGAAAATTCCTCCGCAGTGGACCAAGTGTGCCCACTTAGAGTCCGAACAAAGTTGTAGGAGTCAATCTTGCTCTATAGGCATATAGTCTTCGAGAAAAAAATCTCGCACACTCACCACGAGGTGAAGTGTGCCCACTTAGTCCCCGAGCCTGACAGCAGATGATGTAGTCATGTGGTGCCAGGGTCAGAAACTAGAAGAATAGTAGAAAACCAGCCGAGCAGGCAGCCAGTCCCTAGGCATGGCCCAAAAAGAGACAAAGCACATTCACCGCAAGGTGAAGTCTGCCCACTTAGTCCCCGAGCCTGACAGTAGATGACGCAGTCATGTGGTGCTAGGGTCAGAAACAGAAAAACAATCAAAGACCAATAGAGCAGACCGCCAGTCCCCAAGCTACAGGCGGAGTCATTGGAGAAATCGAACCGTGGAGAAAAAACTAGAGTAATGGCTGTACAGTGTCAGTTACTGAGCCTCAATAAATGGCAGAGAAGTCGGCGATATTTCGACGAGGAGCAACTGATAGCAGCGACAAATGAGCGACATGGGCTGCGGTTGCGCAGAAGCCTAGGTAATGGCCCCATATGCCGCATCGGAGAAATCAGAGCGGCACAGATCGCAGGAACGATTCCCAAAAAACCCTTGAATGCGAAACGGTGGGGAAAATCCTATATAATAGTGCCACCGCAGACCCCGTTCCCACCTTTTCCACTTCATCTTCCTCCTCATCTCTCATGCCATTGAATCCGCAACCACATTTGCCTCCGCCGCCAAACCCTAACCAGATCTGAGAGATGGCGCCGAAGAGAGGAGCTACGAAATCGAAGAAGACTAGTCACAAGAAGGCGGACGCCGTGGCCCAATGCGACGAGGAGTGGGTGCCGTCACAAATAGGAGAAGCTGAGCTGAACTGATTGGTGGAAGCCAGCGTTCTCCCCGACCGTGCTACCGCCAGATGGCAGCCAGCCCTCGGTGAGTCCATTCCGACGCCTCATACTGACGAAGCAGTGGTATTCAAAGACTATTTCTGGCATAGGTTAGGGTTTCCTGTTCACCCATTTCTAAGGGATTTATTGGAGCTCTGGGGGTTACTCTGTGCAATCTCCACCCTAATACCATTTTGCACATCTCAATCATCATCCACTTTTGTGAGGCATGCCTCAGAATCCTACCCCACTTCAATCTTTTCCGTCACCTATTCTGGCTGAAGAAGAGAGGCGGCGCTGGTTCCAAGGTGGTCGGTGGGGTGTATCTCTAGCTTCGGGATGGAATGGTGAGTGAATACCTTACTGTACCGCTGAACACGTCGTTGAAGGGGTGGAACACCAGATGGTTCTACATGAAACAAAGCCATCCAGTGGTTCGTTGTAACACCGACCACATCCCAGAAAGCCAGAGGAGTTGGTCGGAGCTACCGAGCAACGACGACATGGATCAAGTGAATGAACTCCTCGGCTTGATAAAGGGCGTAAAGACCAATGGCGGATTGGTAGAGGCAAGTTTCATAGTGCGCCGCATACAGCCCTATAAAGAGAGGGCGCACCCAGGCTTTGAATTCAAAGGGGAGACCGACGGTACCCAAGAGAGGCTAGAAATACTGTCCAGGAACGACGTCAAAGAGCGGACTGCTGAGCTGTTTGCTCTGCTAGCCTCCTTCAGGTTGTCAGGGTACACAAAGGCCTTCAATTGCAAGAATCTACCTCCTCAGGTGAATATCCCAACTATGTGTTTCCGAGAAGTATTTTTTTATATGTTGTCATTTGCCGAGCAATAAACTGATCCTACTCATGTGAAGATCCATTCATAGGACATGATAGTGTATTTCTCGGGTGTGCCAAGAAAGGATTGGCCGCCGTCAGTGGATGTACGACGACCAGTTCAACCTGAAGAAAGCTCCGTTGTTGTCTCCTTGGAGTTTGGAGGTATGGATACTGGTCGGACGGAGAGTCCTCCCCTGGTGTCAGAAAAAATCCAGGGAAAGAGGCCAGCGGCAGATGAGCCAGCCCAAAAAAAGAGAAAAATAGCGGCTACTGCTCCCCGCAAACCAGGCAGCATCTCACTTGACGATGATCAGACCAATCGAACACGAAGGACCGCGGTGTTCGATTGGTCTGACGATGATGAGATTATCGCAAACCCTCCCCTGAGCACGAAAAATCCTCCACGCAGTCCCCACACTAAGGAACAAACCGGGGTAGGCGAAGAAATCCATGAAGCTCCGACAAGGAGAGTCCCCAAGCAACAAGCGGTGGGAATTTCCGTGCAGCAGACGATGGAAGTCCGCGCGGGGCGAACAATGGAAGTCCCCGAGCAACAAACGGAAGCAAACCCGAAGCAGCAGGCAGAGTCGAGGCCAACCAAGGAAGAGCCTAGAATTCCCCCGCCGAACACGGGAGTCGACCCTGTGGCTGCACTAGGAGGCTCAGGCTGGCACTGTCGGTTCAAGAAATTGAACCGTCAGACCAAACCATAAGTGTCCTTGTGCTGATGTTACTTTGCTGTATTTTCCTTACTTTTGTTGTGACTGAATAGTTGATTTGATACAGTGCAAGGCGAACAACAGATCCAGCCCCGCCCGCTCAGACTGAGCAACAACCAGAAACTAGCCCTAGAGCGGTGGAGATGCCAATAGACCACATCCTAGAGTCCCCGAGTGCTCAGGAGCACGCGAGGGAGCCAATTGCTGCCCCTGGTGGGCTTGATGGTGGCAAGCGACTGTCTACAATGGTGAACGAGTCGGTGATAGCACCTTTGGCAATAGTAGAATCAGGAGCGAAAAAGCTTTCGGCGCCAAAGGAGCAGACAACAATCCCCGATGCTTCAGAGGGCATGGTCGGACCGGCTATCCGACCACCGAGCCCCCAGGTGATGTCCTCGGCTACAACGGAGGAGGACGAGGTGGAGGAGATCATGCGTGATGAACCTCGACCCCAAGTAGGCCGGATCCTCCGAAAGCGCGGTGATGAAATAGTGATTATCGAAGAGGAGGACACCACCAAAGAGTTCCAGAGACTAGAGACTGCCCTTACCGGTGTGATGAAACAAATCAAGGTGAATACTTCGTCTGGAAAGGTCCGGGTTGTTTATTGGAATTGGTTAACGATACTGTCATCGTGCATTTTGCAGGAAATATCTTGTGTTGCCGAGCAGCATCGCCAGCTGATAAAGAGAATGGAGCCCTTTGCTAAGGAGAATGAAAAACTCAAAGAGGCCAGGAACCTCTTGGAGAAGAATATCCAGAGGGCCCATCGCGAACGAGACCTTGTGGAGTCGAATGCGCGGGACCTGGAATACCAGAAGGGGGTCCTGACCGAAAAGCTGGCGGCTGTGTTCGAGCAGATGCGGAGCCAGTCCGAGCAGCTGGCCGCTGTCTTCGACCAACTAAAAAGTGCTTCCGAGCACCTACAAAGGAAAACCGAACAGCTCGACAGTGTATCCAAACAGAAAGCAGGTACGGTACACCAACGAATGTAGTTTTGTATTGCCGAACAGCCGTAGTTTCGTTGACAACTGTTGTGTTTATAGAGCAAGATGCTGAGCTCAGCCAGATGCATCAGGCCATCGATCAACTTCGCCAGGAGAAGGCAAAGGAAGCAGAGCGGGCGAACAAACTTGCTGAGGAGCTAAAAGTCGAATTCCTCCTTGTCGGAATTACTGTTGAAGTAGCTTCCTTGTATAATGGATCATTGTAACGCTTGCAGGCTATTGTCATAAAGCCAAAGCACAGTTCGACGTGCTGGTGCAGGAGGCCAAGGTCCAAAAGGAGAACTTCGACGCTGTAATCGCCGCAATTAAGCCGGTACTTGACTGCGTCGACCTAGAACCGGCCGCTCAGCACAACGGCAGGCGGCAACATCCCGACACCATAATCCAGAGGTGCAAGGCAACATGGGAGAACTTCAAGATCTTCAACCATGACACCATTACGACCGTCGCTACCCATGTCCTCGCAGTTGTTCGGTCCCATTACCCGACCATCGACCTTCAGTCGATAGGGGGTGGGTTTGTCGAAGGACTGGACGACGCGGGGACACAGTAGCTGGAGGACAAAGTGGAGGACGCAGCGAAGATGCTGGCAGGCGATATAGACCTGTTTGGTGAGACGGATGGTAACGGCGAAGCTCAGTAATCTGCTCAGAGATTATCATCTATAAAAGCTTAATAGTGTAATTAGAATGCGTGAAAGCGCAAGAAACAATTATTCATCGAATAAATGTGATAAGGTGCATGTATATGCAATATATGCAGTTTGCTTGTAGTTCGGTGAAAAAATCTTCGCAGTTTCAATCCTGACGCGATTATGTGTAGTTCAAATAACGTCCGAACAATTGGTCTACTACTGATCCTTATGGCCTTGGCCAGCCCATAGTCCATAACATCGAGCGCGGAGCCCGTGCACATGTATGAGTAACAGACATGACCCAGGAACCGCAGCTGACCACCCATGACGCAGAGTGCAAAGCCCGTGGCACGTGTAAGGAATAATTGGTGACTGGGTCTTTTCCATAAAAAACAACGCGGAACGTGTGCTGCTCGGTAGTTGTTATACGAACTTGGAGATAAAGGCAGCATAAGCGGCGTCCGAGCATTGTATTCTATGTTGAACTCTCGGCCTTGGCTGACCCATAGTCCATAACGTCGAGCACGAAGCCCATAGACATGTAGGACAAACAGGTGTGACCAAGGGACCGCAGCCGACCACCCATAACACAGAGCATGGAGCTCGTAGCACGTGTAGGGAGAGATTGGAGACTGGGTCATCTCCGAAGAGAACAGAAAAGAAAGGATGTTGCTCTCCAATCAAGAAAAATGTTTGTCGATTTGGAGAAAACGTGTTCGGTGATTTGGAGAAATCGTGTTCGGCGATTTGGGAGAAAACATGTTCGACGATTTGGAGAAATCGTGTTCGACGATTTGGGAGAAAACATGTTTGGTGATTTGGAGAAATTGTGTTCGGCGATTTGGAGAAAACATGTTCGGCGATTTGGAGAAATCGTGTTCGGCGATTTGGAGAAATCATGTTCGGCAATTTGGAGAAACGTGGTCGGCGCAGTTACGGCGATTACGTATTGGAGTTCGTCATGAAGTAGCATGGAGCTTAGCGACCACAAGTGGGTGTTAAACCACAATAGAGACAAAATGGAGACAAGTTATGGAGACCAAAACTTTACTGAATATAAAATTGTAGAGTATATATCTGGAGTGTTTCAAGGATAGAAACATATAAGGTGTTCGATGTGCCACGAGTTGGGAACATCGACTCCTTCTAAGTCACTTAGGCGATAAGAACCCGGTCGAGTAACCTCTTTGACGACATAAGGCCCTTCCCAAGGGGAAGAGAGCTTGTGCAACCAGTCAGTTTTTTGTTTTCTGCGGAGAACGAGATCGCCGACAGCAAATGAACGATCTTTGATGTTTCGGTTGTAGTACCTCCGCAAGCCTTCCAGATATTTAGCTGTACAGACATAGGTGATTAGGCGTTCTTCCTCAGCCCTGTCGATGTCCTCAGACCGAGCAGCCTCGGCCTGCTCTTCATTATAGTTTTCCACTTTAGGTGCTCGGAAAGTAACGTCCACTGGTAGTATGGCTTCTGAGCCGTAGACCAGAAAGTATGGAGTCACACCGGTGCTATGACTAGCTTGAGTACGCAGTCCCCAGACTAGCTGGAAGCTCCTTGAGCCATCTGCTCGGGTGCTTTTCTTCTTTCTGATGTAGGTGCTTTTTGAGGGCATCAAGGATCATACCATTTGCCTGTTCGACTTGGCCGTTGGCTCTTGGATGGGCAACGGAGACATATTTGACAGAGATGCAATGGTCTTCACAGAAGTCCCAGAAGTGATGGCCAGTAAATGTAGTTTCGAGGTCAGTGATGATGTTGTTTGATAGACCAAATCTGTGGATGATATCTTCGAAGAGCACAACTGCCTTCTTTGCAGTAGCCGAGACAAGCGGTTTATATTCAATCCACTTGGAGAACTTGTCAATGATGACATATACATACCAGAAACCACCTGGTGCTGGCTTGAAGGACCCGATCATGTCCAGTCCCCAGCATGCGAAGGGCCAGGAAGCTGGGATGGTTTGCAGCTCTTGCGCCGACACGTGGATTTGCTTAGCGAAGAATTGGCACCCTTCACAACGTCGGACGAGGTCTTCTGCATCGGTGATGGCTGTGGGTCAATAAAAACCAGCTCGGAAAGCCTTGCCGACCAGTGTTCTTGAGGCCGCATGGTTGCCGCAGGAACCAGAGTGAATTTTGAGAAGTAGCTTTACTCCCTCCTCTTGGGTGATGCATTTCTGCAGTATCCCTTCCTTTGCACTTTTCCTCTTCAAGCTGCCATCCACCAGCACGTAAAGCTTGCTTCAATGAACTAGACGTTCAGTTTGAGTCTTGTCTGTGGGTACCTCGGCACTGGTGAGGTACTTGATGAATTGCTCTCTCCAATCGATCACCGGCAAAGGTACCGCAAGTACCAACTGCTCGGCAGGGGGAACCTCTTCGACTTCCTTATCTTCTTTGATGGATGGCGTCGGGAGATCTTGAACGAAGACCCCCGGTGGGATCACGGTAGCTTGGATAAGTGGTCGGCGAGTTGATTTTGGTCATGTACCACATGGTGATACTCGATGCCATAGAATTTTCCTTTAAGCTTTCTGATTTCAGCGCAGTAAGCATCCATCTTCTCGCTAGAACAGGACCAGTCCTTGTTGAGCTGGTTGATAACCAGCGCAGAGTCCCCGTACACCATGAGACGTTTGACGCCGAGCTCGATAGCTATACGAAGACTGTGGAGACACGCTTTGTATTCCATGGCATTGTTGGAGGCCAGGAAGTGTATCCGGAGAACATAATGTAGCTTATCCTTGGTTGGTGTAATGAACAGAATGCCCGCACCAGCACCATTGATGTTAAGGGCGCCGTTGAAGTACATCACCCAGTGTTTGGGGCAAGCAGCGGCGATGGGCTCTTGGATCTTGGTCCATTCAGCGACGAAGTCAGCAAGCGCCTGTGACTTAATGGTAGGTCTGCTTCTGAATTCGATGGAATAGGTGCCGAGCTCAATAGCCCATTTAATGATGCGGCCATTGGCCTCTTTTTTGCGGAGAATGTCCCCCAGAGGGAACTTAGTGACCACGGCGATCTTGTAGTATTCGAAGTAATGTCTGAGTTTGCGCGACGTAATAAGAATGGTGTATAACAGCTTTTGTACCTGAGGATAATGAGTTTTGGGCTCATTAAGTACCTCGCTGATGAAGTAAACCGGACGTTGTACTTTATAAGCGTGCCCGGCCTCTTCGCGTTCGACAATAATAGCTGTGCTCACGACGCGAGAAGTGGCGGCAATGTATATTAGCAGAGTCTCATCTAGTCTTGGCGCTGTCATGATCGACGGCGTTGTTAAGAACAACTTGAGCTGCTCGAAAGCTGAGTTTGCCTCCTCCGACCAGGAAAAGCGCCCGGAGGCCTTGAGAAGCTTGAAGAAAGGTAGCCCTTTTTCGCCGAGGCATGATATGAAGCAGCTTAAAGTAGCCATGCAACTTGTAAGCTTCTGTATATCCTTGACGCATGTTGGCCATTTCATATTGGTGATGGCGGAGTCCTTGTCAGGATTAGGCTCGATGCCTCGAGCACTGATGATGTAACCCAGCAGTATACCGGATGGAACTCCAAAGACACACTTTGAAGGGTTCAGCTTCCATTGGTACTTGTTCAGGTTGGCGAAGGTTTCTTCGAGGTTGGCGATAAGGTTGTCGGTTGTCTTGGTCTTGACGACCACGTCATCGATGTAGGCTTCGATGTTGCGGCCGATCTGTTGGTCGAGGCACATCTGGATGGCCCTTTGATAGGTAGCCCCGGCGTTCTTGAGTCTGAAGGATATAGTTTTGTAGCAATATGCACCGAAAGGCGTAATGAATGACATCTTGATCTGGTCTTCTTCCTTGAGGGAGATCTGATGATAGCCGGAGTAACAGTCGAGGAAGGAGAGTAGTTCACAGCCGGCGGTAGAGTCTACAACCTCGTCTATCCGAGGCAAGCCGAAGGGGTCTTTAGGGCAGTGTTTGTTAAGATCAGTATAATCAACGCACATTCTCCATTTTTATTCTTTTTTCGAACAAGAATAGGGTTTGCTAACCAATCTGGATGATACACTTCTTTTATAAACCCGGTAACTAAGAGCCGTTTTATTTCTACCCTAATAGCATCCTTTTTGTCTGGCGTGAATCGATGGAGTTTCTGCTTGATCGGTTTGGCGGTCGGCGAGACATTCAAGGAGTGCTCGATCTTCTCCCATGGTACCCCCGGCATGTCTGTAGGTTTCCAAGCAAACACATCGGCGTTGGCACGTAGGAAGGAGACGAACACGCTTTCCTATTTGGGGTTAAGGTGAGCCCCTATCTTCACGGTCTTGGAGACGTCGTCGAGGCCGAGGCCGAGCTCCTTGATTTCCTTGGACTTGGTGGAGGCTCGAGGAAGCTCTAGCTCTAGAATCTCCATGTCATTGGTGGGCACTATCTTGGCTTCGGCCACCACGCTGGCCATCTAGATGGAGAGGTCAGTGGCTTTGGCGAGAGCAAGACTCTCTGTCTCGTAGGCATAAGCAACAGAGAGGTTGGCCCGCAGAGCCAGGACTCCTGTAGGCGAAGGCATCTTCAATACCAGATACGCGTAGTGCGGTATGGCCATGAACTTGGCCAGGGTTGGCCGGCCAAGTATGGCGTGGTAGGCGGTGTCGAAGTCAGCGACGTAGAAGTTGATATGCTCGACGCGGTAGTTGCTTGCCGTGCCAAACTGTACTGGTAGGGTGATCTCTCCAAGTGGTCTGGATGCCCTTCTAGGTACCACACCCTAGAAGGAGGAGTCCAAGGGTGTGAGATCTGATATCGCGAGGCCCAACTCCCTTAGGGCCCCGACGAAGAGTAGGTTCAAAGCACTGCCACCATCAACAAGGACTTTTCTGAAGAGCACCTTCTGGGCGGTTGCATCGAGGACGAGGGGGAAACGCCCTGTGTAAGGTATGTCTACCCACTGGTCGGCCCTGCTGAATGTGATGGGGACCTCGGACCATGGGCAATAGCTGGGGTCGGCGGTGGTTTCCTCTGAAGTGATGGCGAGCACTCGTTGGGTGGCGAGCTTCCATTCCCTTCTACTCTCAGTGGAGGCGAGGCCCCCGAAGATGGTGGCGACCACCTTATCATGGTCCTGGAAGGCATTGTTGTTGCCCTCAGGTGGTCGGCGACCTCCGGCTCTGTCGTTGGCGTCATCATCGAGCCTCTTGTCCTGGAACTCCCTAGCTAGACCAATGCAGTCCTTCATCTTGTGTTTGGCGTTCTTGTGAAGAGGGCATGGACCGTCGAGGATCTTTTGGTACTGTTTGTCGTAGTTGCGCTTGGCGCAAGGTTGACTGATGGTGGCAATGATGTGTTCTAGCTGGTGGCGGTGATTTTGGCTAGGCCTGTGTCCTCCTGTCCGATCACGGCCGCTATCGCGATGGTAGCTGCGGTTGTCGGGGCGGCGGTCGCTGTGACGTCGGTCGTCAGGGCGATCGTCGTAACGGTGAGGCAGGCACTGAGTGCCTGCATCCTCGTTGAAGTGTACCTTGGCTTCCTCAGCATCGGCGTACTGGTCGGTGGTAGTTATCATTTCGCCAATACCAGTGGGCGGCTTGCGGTTGAATTTGGAGCGAAGCTCGCGATGTTGGAGTCCTTGGATGAAGGCAGTGATGACTTTAGCTTCCGTGATGTTGGGAATAGAGTTCCTCATCTCAGAGAAACACTGGATGTAGCTGCGGAGGAGCTCGGATGGCTTCTGGTTGATGCGGCTGAGATCATGCTTCGTGCCGGGTCGAGTACACGTGGCCATATAGTTGTCAGTGAAGACTTTCTTTAACTCTTCCCATGACCCAATGGAGTCCGATGCAAGGCTGGTGAACCAGCTCATGGCGGGTGGCATGAGCATGACGGGGAGATAATTTTCCATGACGCTGGTGTCTCCTCTAGCGGCGCGGACAACAGTGCGTAAGCCTGCAGCCACTGAGTTGGGTTCATTCTTCCTTCGTAGGGCTTGACCCCGGTGATCTTAAAACCACGGGGCCACCAAAGCGTTCGGAGTGCCCTTGTGAAAGCTGGAGGCCACTCAGGGTTGTTGACACCGTCGTCTATGGCGTTGCGGTCAGGGATAGGCTCGAGGGCTGAGTCCGGGTTGCCATACTCCTTTTCGTAATCCTGGCGGCGATGCACTTCGCCTTCATGGCAACCAAAGCGACGTTGCTCGATATGCCGCCACGCATCCCGGAGGTTGCTGAGATGTACTCTAGCATCCTGTTCGACCTCCTGGTCGTGCTGGCGATGGTGTTCGGCGTGATGCCCCCAGGGTCCCCCTGGGAGAGGTAGCGACTGGTCAGCAAAATAGCTTTGACTAGGGCGGCGATTGGATCTCGGCGCAGCTGATCGGTGAATCGTGCTAGTAGAGCACGAAGGTCTCTGATCCTCGCGAATCTCATTGACCTGACAGTGAGCCACTTTAAGCATGGCGATGATCTTGGCGAGCTCAGGCGTTTGAGGGAAACGAACGAGCTCATTGGCGACTACTGCCAAATTGGCGCTTGGAGTCTTGAAGACGTCGTGGCCGTCGATGCGGAGAAATTCTTCGTCGAGGTCACGGTGGAGCGGGAGCGGTCTTCCTTGAGAATCGAGCCAATTATTCCGAGCAGCCTCGGCCCTCGCAATGGCTGCCTCATTTTCTCGCCGTTGCGCGCGGTTGACGTTCCGGTTCTCCCGAGCAACGCACTCCTCCTCGGTTTCGCCATTCCAAGGAGGGCTGTCGATGCTAATGTTGAAGATCACACCACCCTGAAAGGGTGGAAGGAGAAATTGATCGGAGAAGGTTTTGGCGAGTGTCCCCGTAGAGCCCTGAGACTCGAAGCCCGGAGTTTCTTCTAGGATCATCTGGAGGGGCACCCCGGGGATCCGGCCTAAGTGTAGCGTGTTGATAGCTGGCGGAAGCTGGATAGCGACCTGGTCGGCGAGTAGACGGGCATAGTCCACCTGGTCGGCGAGTTTGCCCCTTAGGGCTTGTTGGTAAGCGGCGACGACGTTGGTGAATCCGAAGGGTAGGGCCATAACCCCTGCAGTTTCCCGAGCAGCCTCCGATAGATCTGGATCAGAGGGTGGTCGACGCTGAACCAGAGTGTCTAGTGCCAATTCGGCGACGGGGAGACAATCGACGAGCTTTAGTCCGACCCGATCGATGGATTCGATCAGATCGTCATTGTTGATCTACCTCCTCTGGTAGCAAGGAAGTGGACGGCGAGTCGTCGCCGAAGGAGACCTCGGAATTGACTCCGAGATCGGATCTACAGTTGCAGGTGCGGGGGTGGCCAGCGCAGAACTGATCTGCCCCAGCTCGAGGAGCTCTTCGACTCCATCCGCGTTGATGACCCATGAGATGGATCCGATCGTGAAGATCTGGCCGAGCTACGGAAGGGACGAAGAGCCTACAGAAAAAGCCATCTTGTTCGACAAGGAAAACATCACGCACACCCCTACCTGGCGTGCTAACTGTCGACAGAATATCATCAGCAGTCCTCCAAGGGGTATCCCACAAAGGTAGATTGATCGACAGAGGAGCGTGAGATTAAGAACAAGAAGGCAACAGAGACACACGAGTTAGAAAGGTTCAGGTTGTCAGTATGACGTAATACCCTACTCCTGTGGTCTGTTGGTTTGTATTAGCTATCGTATGATATGTCGTGATTTTAGAGGGGGTCCCTGCCCGCCTTATATAGTCCGGGAGGCAGGGTTACAAGTCGGTTAGATCTGAGAGATAACCAAAAAGTAATAACTGATTATAGGAATCTTGGGATCATACATATCCTAACAAATCTCATAGTATCTTCAGGATATCTTCCCGATGTCTTGCGAAAAGCGCCGAGCAGAGTCGTGCCCCGCAAGGCTTCTTCTTGTGGGCTGGGCCACCCCTAGGGGCGCAGCCCATGTGGTCTGCCGTGGGTATCTGGGGTCGTACATCCCACAGTACCTAAAACAGCCGGCGGGAAACAATGAATGCGGGTTTTATGTAATGTGGGTAATGCTTCGCTATATCAGCGGAAAATCAGAAGAAGCCGATAAGTTGGTGTGTATAATCCCCATTTCATTTATGTCTGTTAATCATTCAAAAAATGATTTACTGATTCCTCTTTGGGTATCATCTTTTTTGAACGACAACGCAAGAAATATAACCACGAAAGGCTGTTAGACATGGAGATCGTCGCGCTGCAATCGGAGCTAGCAAAATTCATCTTAACCGAGGTATTGGAAAAAGATAGAGTAATTTTCATTGCACAATCCGTGAAGTTCAAGGACCAGTATGGCCCAGAGCGGCTCACCAGATTATTGTAAGAAGTCCGAGAAGCATTGCACAATCTGTGAAGTCCGATAACATTTCTTTTTTATTTTGAGGGATCGAGATGTTGATAAGAACATTTGAACTGTAACCGTAACACTTGTAATGTTTAATATTGATGGATTTATCATCTACGTAGCGTATATAAAGCGAAACCCGATTCCACGAAAAAATATAAATTAAAATAAATTATAAAATAATAAAATGCGAATGTGACATCACTGCCGGTTAGCAGAAAATCGGCAGTGTAGTCGTAAACATCACTGCCGGTTAGCAACAAACCGACAATGATGGCACTGTCGGCTGGAGCCACAAACCGGCAGCGTTGGCTTAGCAATCACTGCCAGTTCTTGTCACAAACCGGCAGTGATTCTTACCACAACACTGCCGGTTGAAACAAAAACCGACAGTGTTGGTGGAACTGAACTCTACCGGGTGGTCTTATAAACCGACAGTGTTGGTAGAACTGAACGCTGCCGGTTGTGTAAAGAACCGGCAGTGAAGTTGAATAACACTGCCGGTTTGTAGGAATCGACAGTGATAGCTTACCCTCATCACTGTCGGTATGGTTGTGCTGGTTCTAAATTCGACAGTGATAGGGTATTTTGAACCAGCAATGAAGTGCTATTCTTACGTGTGAGAAAAGTACATCCGGCAACTCATTTGGAAGATCGGGGGATGCAGCAGCTGGCTCCATGCTTGACATTTGTCACGAAATAGCACCTCCGATCCCATCGAAAGTGACGGCATTTCTATTTCTGAAGGCTGCTGAGCACCATCATGGTTTGGCAGGCACACAAATTGGCTTGGAGCTGCTCCAGGGATATGACTCAAAGTGTATTCCTGATAACTCCCATACCCAATTATTGCTCATCAGTCCTCAGTGAGCAAGCACGTTTGCCATATATATATATATATATATATATATAGATATATATATATATAGATATATATATATATATATATATAGATATATATATATATATATATATATATATATATATATATATATATATATATATAACTACTATCCTGTAGCTGGCTACAGAATAACTTATTCTGTAGCTGGCTACAGAATAACACTTTGAGTTATGATAATTACTATGTTAATTTATGAGATTATAGTAACTCCTTACTAAGTGGTTTAATATAACGTTATGGTAAATATCCCTATGTGTTATAGTAACCCAACTATTGTAAATATGTATTGATATTATAGTAAATTAGTATATAAAATTATAGTAAATGGAAGTGGCTACAGAATAACTTATTTTGTAGCCGGCTACTGAATAGCCTCTCCCTATATATATATATATATATATATATATATATATATATATATATATATATATATATATATATATATATATATATATATATATAAGAACTGACATAAAGGGATGACATATAACACAGAGGCATTTTTATGAGCATATATATATATATATATATATATAGGGAGAGGCTATTCAGCAGCCGGCTACAAAATAAGTTATTCTGTAGCCACCTCTATTTACCATAATTTTATATACTAATTTACCATAATGTCAATACATATTTACGATAGTTGGGTTACTATAACACATGGGAATATTTACCATAACGTTATAGTAAACCACTTAGTAAGGAGTTACTATAATCTCGTAAATTAACATAGTAATTATCGTAACTCAAAGTGGCTACAGAATAAGTTATTCTGCAGCCAGCTACAGAATAGTAGTTCTATATATATATATATATATATATATATATATATATATATATATATATATATATATATATATGCTCATAAAAATGCCTCTGTGTTATATGTCATCCCTTTATGTCAGTTCTTTTCGATATCCCAAGCGCTACTCTACGGCACAATGACTGAGTACATATATGGTATCTATGCAGCATGTGTGGGTAATGCTTTGATCCACATATATATTGATCTTCATAAGCCATATCGTCACAGGTACACAGCGGTAGGTGTAATTCTATAAGTGGCTTTCATGAGACAGAAATAAGCGTCCACATGCCCATGCCCAAATTTAATTTAGAGCAAAAAATCCTCTTTCGCCTTCATTAATAGGCTATGTTGTAAGAGCCTGGCAGGGAGGGGGCTCTAGGTGGCGGCTAGGGTTAAGGAGGTGGGTTGTGGGCGGCGGCACAGGGAGAGGGCGACGGTGTTAGGGCAGAGGGAGAGTAGGAGTTGGCACAGGAGAGGGAGAAGGGGGAGGAAAGATAAGCCTTAAGGTTGTTCTTTCTAGATTGCAATGATTACATGGCCCCTCTACTTATAGTCCTAGGTAGACTTGTCTCCTAAGTAACCTAATGAGGGAAGTCCTTATAGATATGGACCCCTTTCTATCTTAGCTAATCATATTCCTATTGAAGATCCTTCGGTTATGGATAGTGGAGCGGCGGGGAACCCGCCCTTGCTGTGTGCACCTCCTCCATGGGCTGTGCTGCTGCTGCCTAGGCGGAAGCCCCCTTGGGGGCGGCACCGACGCTGCTGCCGGCACCTAGGCCCGATGGGCCTTTAGCCCTCATTGGATGTATGACATCACTCCCCCCTTCTCCGATCAGTGCGTCCTCGCACTGAATAATTGTCCAGTCTTTAATAGCCTGTGGCGGTGGTCCGGTATCCCCGGGTAGTTCTACAATTTGAACAGTGAGGTTACCCAAGGTGTCGTTGAACTGGTTGGTGTTGATGTGATAGTCGGAGAACTGGAAGTAGTAGCGATAGGCGCCAAAGTAGCCGGAGATGTAGTAGGTGTTGGTTCATTAGCCATCAATTGGTTTATGGATGCAGCGGGCTACGTAGATGGCGGCGCCGGGAAGCGCTCCCGGAAAGTGTAGTGTCTGCATCACCTGTGGGGGTTGTGGCAGCGACTGCACCTGTCCGGCATCAACTTGTCCCCTTATGCGCCGGCATAATGCTGTAGCGACGATTGTTGATGGTGTCATGGTGAAGTGTTGTAGTGTGCCGAAGAGGAGGTCGCCGGTGTTGCAGTTTGCTGGAGAAACCCATAGATTACCATTGACGTGTTGCCTGCTGATGGAGAGGAACTGCTGGCCATTGTTGTCGAAGAAGATGATCATTGCAGAGGGAAGGATGCATTGTGGCCATGCCTCGAGGAGTAGGATGCTTGAGGGGAATGGTTGTGTTGTCGGTGTAGATGTTGCTGTGTGGACGCCGACAACGAGGAGATGTAGAGATGAACTGCCAAATGACTCGAGCAGGTCCTATAATAGAGGTGAAGTTACCGGGATGTAGTATCTTTCGTTGTAGAGGACGATGCCTTGTTGTAGGGACCAAGCTGGTGCTGCTGCCTAGACTTCAATGGTGGCGGAGATAATCTGGAGTTCGCGCTCTTCTATGGCGGCGACACGGAGCTGGGCGAGGATCTCCTGGTCAGACTCGATGCGGCTGGCTATTGTGGCATTGGTGCCGGCTTGTTGGGGGTGAACCAGGGTGTCAGGCGGTGTAGGGGCCGTCGTGGGAGGTGGGGGTGGCAGTCCCTCGGCCGACCCAGTGTTGGAGCTGCATGTATCTTGTTGTGGCGTGATGTCGAGGCTGTTGTTGAGAGCAGAGGTGGATCGACCTGTATTGGTGGGGGCAGGTGCCGGGGTCGCCATGGTACGTGCAAGGTCGATGGCCTTCTCCATCGTCCATGGGTGGTGGCAGATAACCGCCACTCAAAGTACATCCTGAAGGCCGACGACGAAGGGGCTAACTTGGTGTTGCTCGCTGGTGATGCCGATGCGCAGAGCATAGGCGATGAAGTTGTTGATGTAGTCATTGATGGGGTCGATATGGCATGGTGGTGCGAGGTCGCTGGTGATGTTGTGGTCGGGGCCAAAGTTGCGGATGATGCTCTTGGTGAAGTACGCCCACTCGGTCATGGGTGTATCCTTTATCACGTGCATGTACCACCGGTGTGCTTCACCTGTCAAATGATAGGTTGCGTAGTAGGGTTGTTGTGTCTCTGACAAACGGTATAAGTTGGAGATTTGTTGTATGCACGAGAGCCATGGCCTCGGATCCTTGGAGCCATCGTATGTTGGAGTTGTGAGTTGTGCCTTGACGGGGACATGTCGTCGTGGTGGTGCCAGTGTTGTTGGTGGCGTTGGAGGCAGATGTGTTCGTGGCACCCAATTCTCCCATGCTAGCGGCCAGGAGGCCGGCTGCTGCTCTAATGATGCCTGGAATTATGGTGCAGCCACCGGGTTAGCTGGGAGCCGGCTGGCCAAGTCCCTTGTCAGCGGTTGACGCCGAACTACTGGTGGGGTTGCCGCCGGTGGCGTCTCCTGCTGGTTGACGTCCAATGCTTGCTGGTCAGTCGACAGTTGTGGTGGGGTCATGGCTGGTGGTGTTCTCAGTGGAAGCTCCCGCTAGTGGTTGTCCGGGGCTTGGACTGTAGTCGACCGTATGATCGGAGGCCCTTCCAGTGGTGGGAAGAGCGGCGACATTAGAGGCTGTGGTGATGGAGGTGCATCCGACAGCAGGGTGTCGGAGACTGCCAGGATGATCTCTAGGGCGCTAGAAGACTGGGGTTCATCCATCTTGCGCTTGAGGTAGGATTTACCGGCGGTGATCATGACTCGCTTGGTTTCCGCGGCGAGATCGTCGATGGTGACTTCGTGGTCCAATCTGGCTTGGACACCGGTGATGGCGGCGGCGTCGTGGATGCTTGCATGCTCCATAGCGTGCAGATGTCTATCAAGGTTGATGACTTGGCGATGCATCTCTCCGAAGTTCTTGCGGAGATTGGCGGCGAGGTTCTCGATCAGCTGCTGCATGGTGGTGGTGGTAGAGTCTATGGATCGTCTGGTCTCCGAATACTAGTGTAAGAGCCCGGAAGGGAGGGGGCTCTAGGTGGCGGCTAGGGTCAAGGAGATGGGTTGTGGGCGGCGGCACAGGGAGAGGGCGGCGACGTTAGGGCAGAGGGAGAGGAGGAGTTGGTGTAGGAGAGGGAGAAGGGGAAGGAGAGATAAGCTTAGAGGCTATTCTTTATTGATTGCAATGATTACATAGCCCCTCTACTTATAGTCCTGGGTACACTTGTCTTCTAAGTAATCTAATGAGGGAAGTCCTTATAGATATGGACTCCTTTCTATCTTAGCTAATCCTATTCCTATTGAAGATCCTTCGGTTATGGATAGTGGAGCGGCGGGGAACCCGCCCTTGCTGTGTGCGCCTCCTCCCTAGGCTACGCTGCTGCTGCCCTAGGCGGCAGCCCCCTTGGGGGCAGCACCGCCGCTGCTGCCGGCAACTGGGCCCGATGGGCCTTCAGCCCTCATTGGACGTATGACATATGTACATTTACATGCTTTAATTTTTCTTTAAACAAGAAATTAAGTTAACAGTTGAAAAACATGGTATAAATGGGTATAATGTATCTCAGGTTGTTTCGTGCAATGTTTTTTGGAATTTGAATCGATCAACAGCAATGCAGATGGACCAATGCTGCAATAAACTCAAATATTTGTGGAAAACCAATGATTCAACACATTTCAATAAACCAATCTCTCTAGCTCTCACACACACACACACTAAGTGACTACTAGCATTGAAACCAAGCAATGCAAGCAAAGTATGTCCAAGAACGCAAGCAGACCAGGGAGACCATCCACTAAGTTTTCCTTTGTGAGACTTCATCTGGAACATGTCTCGATCATCAGGCAGCCATAAAACACATTGACATGTGATGGAGTATTATTTTTCACCACACACGATGAAATCGTAGAAGCTGCATGCTATGCATATGAGGACTAACATGTTGTGGAGGTCTGGGTAACGGGAGGAGCCGAGCGCACGAGGCCAAACGATTGATGATGTACCGACAAGTACTACTCTCCAAGTGCAATAAAAAGAGAAGAGGTTGTTCCTGATGACTCTCATGTCCAATTGCTCATCGATCCATATGTGTTGTTGTGTACTTAATGTGTATGTCATTTGTGTAGTCTACTTGCTGTGTATATGCCATATATATTGTGCCGACGCACAGGCAAGCATGCTTGATCTACATTTTCATTTTCATGGGCCTATATATTACATAGGTCATATATATATAAAATCAGGTGCGAAGCTACATATGTAGTTGTGGATACAGATGCACCCCCTCAAAATATAAATTCAGTGATGATACCTAAATTTTCATCTTATATGTACTTTATAGTTTATATACACTCTACGTCCATACACTCATAAGGCTGTTGTGCCCTACTTTAAATCTCTAATTTGCTCTAGCTAGCTAGCTTCTCCACTGTATAAAATGCTAGTGGTTCTAGTACGTCTTCACGGCCTTGATGAGGCGGGGAGACGAAGGAAAGGACATGAGCATGCCCCCAATTGTGTCTATTACATTAATTAAAAATAAAAAAGAGAATATATAATTTAATATAGTATTTTTTTATTAGTAATATGTATTAGACAATAACAATCTCTTAAAGTTCTAGCCCGTGTGAGAGCACGAGTTGATAGACTGGTGTCCTCAACTAAAAATGGGCTAGAAATTAAGGTGAAACAAAGTTGAGGTAAATTTACAAATCTTTTTGACGTTTGCCAACAGTTTTTGCACAAACAGCCATGCATGCCAGTTCAAGCTTTCACTGGCAAGTCACGGTACCATGCATGTATATTTTGGGCTTGCACGAGGACCAGCACGACCGCTCGCACGCTTCCATGCATGCAAGGGCAGACCCTGAAACACGGGGCCGACCAGAGCGGCAGCTCCACCGAGCGCGGGCCGGCACCCTGCTCCTCCTTCCTCTCCTGTCGTCGTCCTCGTCCGTCCGTCCCTGGACAGGCGAGCAGGCCGCGAATGCCGCGGAGCCAGCAACCGGCCGCCACCGTCCACCACCACCACCGGCCTCACGCTCACCGCACGCATGCAACCGTAGGCTGTTACCGCCCCCCGGCCTCCATAAAGCACCACGGCGACGGGGGGTGTCAACCTCAGTGTGCACGTCCGGCCACCGCTCGCTCCCTCCCTCATGGACCCTCCTCTGCGGCTCCTGCCCGACGGGCACCTCATGGCGGCGCTGCTCCTCCTCGCCGCCTGCCTGTCCGCGTGCAGCGTGCAGGCGGTGACGAGCGCGGAGGCCTCGTACATCGCGCACCGCCAGCTGCTGGCCATGAAGGAGGCCGGCGGCGGCGAGGCCGGCGACCTGCCGGCGGACTTCGAGTTTGATGACCGCCTCGGCGCCGGCGCGGGCACCTTCGCGAACCCGCGCCTCCGCCGCGCGTACATCGCGCTGCAGGCCTGGAAAAGAGCCTTCTACTCCGACCCCAAGGGCTACACCGCCAACTGGGTCGGCAGCGACGTGTGCAAGTACAACGGCGTCATCTGCGTGGAGGCGCTGGACGACCCCAAGATCATGGTGGTGGCCGGGATCGACCTCAACGGCGCCGACATCGCCGGGTACCTTCCCCCCGAGCTCGGCCTGCTCACCGACCTCGCCTTCTTCCACATCAACACCAACCGCTTCTGCGGCATCATCCCCAAGAGCATGTCGCGGCTGTCGCTGCTGCACGAGTTCGACGTCAGCAACAACCGCTTCGTCGGCGTCTTCCCCTACGTCTGCCTCGAGATGGTGTCGCTCAAGTACCTCGACCTCCGGTTCAACGACTTCGAGGGCGAGCTGCCGCCGGCGCTCTTCGACAAGGACCTCGACGCCATCTTCGTCAACACCAACCGGTTCGTGGGGTACATACCGGAGAACCTCGGCAACTCCACGGCGTCGGTCATCGTCTTCGCCAACAACGCCTTCGTCGGCTGCATCCCCAAGAGCATCGGCCGCATGGTGAAAACGCTGGACGAGATCATCTTCCTCAACAACAAGCTCGACGGGTGCCTGCCGCTGGAGATGGGACTGCTGGTGAACACCACCGTCATCGACGTCAGCGGGAACATGCTTGTCGGCACCATCCCCGAGCAGCTGTCCAACATCGCCAAGCTGGAGCAGCTCGACGTGTCCCGGAACGTCTTCACGGGCATCGTGCACGAGTCCATCTGCGAGCTCCCGGCGCTCGTCAACTTTAGCTTCGCCTTCAACTTCTTCAACTCGGAGGCCGCCGTGTGCATGCCGTCAGACAAGGCGCTCGTCAACTTCGACGACAGGGACAACTGCCTCGGCGCGCTGCGCCCGGCGCAGAAGACCGCGCTGCAGTGCGCCCCCGTGCTCGCGCGCCCCGTCGACTGCAGCAAGCATGTGTGCGCTGGGTACCCGACGCCCGGAGGAGGGCCGCCGTCGTCGGTGCCAGGGAAGCCGCCATCGGTACCCGGGAAGCCGTCGGTGCCAGGGAAACCTGCTGCGCCTGCGCCCATGCCGTCCCCGCATACACCGCCGGATGTATCGCCAGAGCCGCTTCCAGAGCCATCGCCGGTGCCTGCACCCATGCCGATGCCGACCCCTAAGCCACCGCCGGCGGACGATTATGTACCAACACCACCTGTACCCGCGAAGTCACCGCCAGCGACCTCGCCGCCGGCAGCACAAGGTGCTCCACCGCCTCCAAAGTCAGCCTGGCTCCCAGGGACACCGGAGCGGCCCAAGGTGCCACCGCCTCAGGTGCAACCTCCTCCAGCTGCCTCCTCCCCGCCTCCGGCACCGGTGAAGTCGCCTCCTCCGCCGGCACCAGTGGCATCACCACCGCCACCTGCAAAGACTCCTTCTCCACCGGCCCCTGTTGCTTCACCACCACCACCTGTGAAGTCTCCCCCACCACCAGCACCAGTGAGCTCTCCACCACCTCCCGTCAAATCACCTCCTCCGCCGGCACCAGTGGCCTCACCACCACCACCCGTGAAATCACCTCCCCCACCAGCGCCGGTGGCATCACCTCCGCCGCCTGTGAAATCACCTCCTCCGCCGGCACCAGTGGCCTCTCCACCTCCACCGGTGAAATCTCCACCACCGCCGGCTCCCGTGAGCAAACCTCCTCCTCCGGTGAAGTCCCCACCACCACCAGCTCCGGCGAAATCAACCCCACCTCCAGAGGAATACCCAACACCACCTACTCCGGTGAAGTCATCGCCGCCTCCGGAGAAGTCTCTACCTCCACCCACTCCGACTACCTCTCCACCAGAAAATGAGAAGCCTACTCCTCCATCAACTCCGTCTAAGCCACCTTCACCTCCAGAGAAGCCTACTCCACCATCAACTCCATCTAAGCCACCTTCAACTCCAGAGAAGCCTACTCCTCCATCAACTCCGTCTAAGCCACCTTCAACTCCAGAGAAGCCACAACCGCCACCATCTCCAGTTGAGACACTACCTCCTCCATCAAAGTCTTCTCCACCTCCAGCACCAGTGAGCTCACCACCGCCTACACCTAAGTCATCACCTCCACCAGCTCCTGTAAGCTCACCGCCTCTAGTGAAGTCTTCTCCACCTCCAGCACCAGTGAGCTCACCACCACCTACACCTAAGTCATCACCTCCACCAGCTCCTGTAAGCTCACCGCCTCCAGTGAAATCTTCTCCACCTCCAGCACCAGTGAGCTCACCACCGCCTATACCTAAGTCATCACCTCCACCAGCTCCTGTAAGCTCACCACCTCCAGTAGAGAAGACTACTCCACCACCAGCACCAGTCAACTCACCACCTCCGGTCGTAAAGTCTTCTCCACCACCAGCACCGGTTAGCTCGCCACCAATGACGCCTAAGTCATCAGGCCCACCTGCACACGTGAGCTCACCACCTGAAGAGGAGGAGTCATCCCCACCACCGGCACCGGTCAGCTCACCATCACCGCCGGCAACAGTTAGCTCACCACCGGCGACGCCTAAGTTGACACCTCCACCAGTTGTTGTGAGCTCACCACCTCCAGAGGTGAAGTCTTCTCCACCGCCGGCACCAGTCAGCTCACCACCACCAACGCCTAAGTCGTCACCTCCACCTGCTCCTGTGAGCTCACCACCTCCAGTAGTAAAGTCTTCACCACCACCGGCACCAGTCAGCTTACCGCCGCCGGCGCCTAAGTCGTCACCTCCACCTGCTCCTGTGAGCTCGCCGCCTCCAGTGGTAAAGTCCTCTCCACCACCGGCACCAGTCAGCTCACCACCACCAGCACCTAAGTCGTCACCTCCACCTGCTCCTGTGAGCACGCCGCCTCCAGAAGTGAAGCCACCACCAGCGCCAATTAGCTCACCACCGCCAGCGCCTAAGTCGTCACCTCCACCTGCTCCTGCGAGCTCACCACCTCCAGTGGTGAAGTCTTCTCCACCACCGGCACCAGTCAGCTCACCACCTCCTCAGGTCAAGTCGCCACCTCCACCTGCCCCTGTGAGCTCGCCTCCTCCCCCTGTGAAGTCTCCACCACCACCGGCACCGGTCAGCTCACCACCGCCTCCAGTGAAGTCACCACCACCACCGGCACCAGTCAGCTCACCACCACCTCCAGTGAAGTCACCGCCACCTCCAGCACCAGTGAGCTCGCCACCACCCCCAGTGAAGTCACCACCACCACCGGCACCGGTCAGCTCTCCACCACCCCCAGTACAATCTCCTCCTCCACCGGCACCGGTTAGCTCTCCTCCGCCGGCACCGGTGAAGCCGCCATCGCTACCACCACCGGCCCCAGTAAGCTCACCTCCTCCGGCGGTCACCCCTGCCCCACCGAAGAAAGAAGAATCAACACCAGCACCACCGGCAGAATCCCTACCTCCACCTTCATTCAACGACATCATCCTTCCACCTATCATGGCCAACAAGTACGCATCTCCGCCTCCCCCTCAGTTCCAAGGGTATTAAGCGCCACTGAGAGATGGTTGACGAATAGTGAATGGAGCAGTATATAAGGTCACATGCGCAGACAAACAGCAGCATGTACACTGCAAGCGTGTGTGAAATTGTTTCTTTTTTTGCATGTGCACGCGATGTTCGAATGTGTGCATGTGTGAACTAACTACATGAGGCGAGACAAGGTGTAAGAGACATGCCTGGGGAGTGTGATTTTTGTGCCTTCTGTGTCGCTTTAAATTTTTTTTTCTTATATATAGAAAAGGAAATGTTTTCCTTAAAAAATGGAGTACAAGAGATGACGGAACAAAGTTAAGGGATTATTATGAACTGCTTTTGTCCCTGTTATTGATATACTATTAAAATGGTTATGGTCATATATGATGAATACTTCTTGCAGTTCCATTTGTCATCCATGTGAATTATTGAGTTCTCACATAATGCTCCATTCAGCTTACCTTATATCCAGTTTGTTCGGCTTCTTTTTTCAACCGGAACAGTATTTTTCTCTCACAACATTTCAGCCAGAACAGTGTTTTTTTAGCCACTTTCAGACACGTTTCAGCAAGCCGAACAGGGCCAATACATGTGTTTTGAATCATTTGTCCTGAAAGTGATTATGCTATATTTAAATTTAACTCAGTGTTTCTCTTGATCAACACAAATCGAAATTAGTGGGTGGCCACGCATAGGGTCTGTAATTTCAGAGTGCATGTACTCTTCTTTCTGTCACTACTACTTGTGCTCTAGACATCAAATTGGATTGTTTGTTTAGACTCTACTGTTGTCACTTTATTATGTTTAATAATTTCTATTCATGTGCACTTATTTTTATTTGTTTCTATTCTCACTTAATACTATTATTTAGACTAAAATGCCACTTTCTATCAACAATATATGGTTATGCCATTCACTCTTATTTTCCCTTTTATAGTGCTGAAATCTTTATCAAGATTTTCAAGCTACACGCAACTTTTATTTGACACCGAGCAAATTTTTCCATTTTCTTTATTACCATTTACATAAAATGTTCATTTCAAATGTTAATTGTATGTATACCATGCTCAATGAACTTTCTCGTAGCTCTTACTCTTCCTTACCCCATGTTCGGTTGCTGTCGAGCGTGGAGGTGGTATTAGGTAGCATTTGCTTCAGGAGAGGAATAAGGATAAAGTGGGATATCCGAATTTGTCCTAGTGTTTGACATTGTGGACGGTCATCCCCAGAAACTAATATTCCCTCGGATTCAGGGACAACCCCGTCCTAGAGTTCGAGGGATACGCTCATCCTCTTTTGACACTGGGTTGTTCCATCTGTGCATCCTTCTCTTCCTCGTCTGCCCCCATCAAGCTCCTGATGATGCTCTTGTAAGGAGTAGCGTCCACCAGCGGTGGCTCAGTACTCTGCTTGCTCAACTTTAGTCGTGCCTCCATGGGAACCTGACTGGGATTGCACCCGACCATGTCGCTTCTCACGAGGAGCTTAACAGTGTAGGCTCCTTATTGAGCAAGATCCCACTCGTGCGCTACTTCACTTCAATGCCGAGGTAGTAGTGAAGCAGAATGAGATTGCTCATCTTGAACGTGGCTGCCATCACTTTCTTGAATAGCCTGAAATCATCGCACCTGGTGCCGGTGATCACCAGATCATCGATGTACACACCGACCACCAGCTGCGTGTCAGCGTTCCGCCTGATGTAGATGGTGTACTTCGACATACTACTGCTGAACCCAAGCGACACCAACATGTCATCCAGCTTCACGTTCCAGACTTCTGTAGCTTGAGCATCTTGTGCTCCTTCCTTGCGATGAAACATACTGTCGTCTGCTCCATGTACACCTCCTCCTATTTGTCGCCGTTCAGGAATGCAAACTTGGCGTCCATGTGGTACACCTACCACCCTTCATGCACCGCAAGGGCGATGAGCAAGCGCACCGAGTCTAGCCGCGCCACCAGAGCGAACACTTCATCATAGCCGATGTCGTGCTACTGCCACTACTATAGTAACTGTTTTCCTAGGAGACCAAAAATGATTTTCAGAGGCGGGCAAGAAGTCCTCCAAAGCAACGCCTACGTAAATCGGTATTTTGGAGGTGGCCAAGTGGCTCCCTACGAAAATAGATTAAAAACAAAAAAAGGTGTTCCCTACGAGCCCACCGAGCCCATCCACGAGTCCTGCCAAGCCTATCGACGCACTGTCGTCGCTAGATCCGAGCACACCATCGATGCTCTTTGCTGGATCCAAGCCCCCACAGCTGCCGGGAGGCCTAGCCGCCACAGATATGAGCCTCCACCGCTGGATTCAAGCCACAGCAACCACCCGAGCCCCGGCCACGACGGAAGAGCCATTGCCGTTGCTGCTGCCATGGAAGAGCCCCTCGCCGTCGGCGCGAGTGGTGCATCCGTCCTTGATCCACCACCATGGCGTGAGCGGTCCCTGCTGCTACCGGGGCATGAGCGGCCCCCGCCACCGGTGGGCGCAAGCAGCCCCACTGCCAGGGTGCGAGCTATCCTCCGCCGCTGGGATCTACCACTAGATGACGAGCCCTTGCTTGCTGGAGCCGTTGTCATCGTCATCAAAAGAGAGAAGTGCATCAGTGGGAGAGCTAGCAGAGAGAGAGAGAGAGCAAGAGAGTGGAAGCGATTGAGTCTCTAGGGTGGGAGGAAATAGAGAGCTAGTGCTTCTCTTCTTATATACTACAAACCAGATGCTGGCTGAGATGGGATCACACACAGGACAGTAGTGAGCTTGACCACATTAATGAAGGCGGGTCTCTTAAAAGGTCCGCCTCTGAATATGGCCACCATTTTCAGAGGCGACCTTTTAAGAGGTCCGCCTCCATAAATTCATTTTAAGAGACGGTCAATTTTTTACCGCCTCCATAAATAAAACGTCTACCTACGTAAATCAATTTTAAGAGATGGCCAATGTGACTGCCTCTGCAAATAAAACGTCCGCCTCCCAAAGTCCTGAGGTATTTTAAGAGACAGGTGAGTTTTGTGACCGCCTCCGTTAATTGTTTAGCAGTGTCTCACAAAATCATTGTGGGACATAGTCCCCGGGTACCCCTTAAGGAAGGGAGAAGATCTAGTCCGACTAGAATTCCCCACATGTAATCTAGTAGCATTGCTATCCTATAATTCTACTAGAACTCCTCTATTGTAACCGATTAGGAGACTTGCCTCCTGGACTATATAAAGGAGAGCAAGGCTCCCTAGATTGGCAGGCCATGAGACACCACAGATATACAATCATACAAACCAATCCAACGCAAGGCCTCACGTTGCACTAGGCGTAGGGTATTACACTATTCAGCGGCCTGAACCAATATAAATCGTTGTCTCTGCGTTTACCGTCGAGTTCTGCATACGTCGAAGCCCACCAACCATCGTCCCGGATAACCCCAGGACGAGTTACTGGTCCTCAAACACCGACAATCATTTATGTAGTAGTGTGTGCATATTCCTTCACCAAGAGGCATGCCTTGTCCTTGGGCACCGCCCCATGCTCATCCCTCTTCACCTTGAAGACCCATTTCAACCCGATCGCCTGGAATCTAGGTAGGAGGTCCACTAGCAACCATGTCTCTGGTTGTCCTTGATGTACTCCATCTCTTCCACCATCGCCTTCCTCCAACTCGGGCTGCGTTCTTCTTCAGCAAATGAACTAGGTTCATCGGAGCTCACCACACAGCTCCACTGCAACTAGTGCCCTTGGTGTCAACTTGATAGGCGATGCCAGTCCAAGGATGTTGTTGATCATCTAGAACTGAAGCGGGGCATCCTCGTTAATGGGAACGGGGGTCCCGATCTTCAATCAGGTAGAGGTAACTATCGTTGTGGCGGAGAATGACACACCGATCTGGCTTCAGATCAAAAGATCGAACCCTACAATCTTAGCACCACACACTCCTCTAGTTATCAACCGAGACACAGATCCGGTTGACCTCGTCAAGAAGGCTAATCCCTACCTATGCAACGAAGAACACAAACAAGAACAAGAAAGAAAGCAACCAAATTGCAGATGAATGATTAATCTCACGAAGTTGGGGTCTCACAAACCGATGAACGGCGAAACTGTTCTTAACAGATTAATCTAAGCAAAACCCCAAAACCTAATGATGGCGGCGGCGTATGATTATAAAGGTCTTAGGGTCGTCGCCTACCCTGGTCGCGCCCCCTAATGGGCCCAAACACGATACACGGTCCAATGGACCAAAAGACGGTGTTGCAGCACCCTGACAGATTCTGGACGCTGACTTGTTTCGACGATTCTCGTTGATTCTGAAGGGCTTTTGATGTGATACCACTTGGATTGGCTTCCTTATCAAATTAGCTTTCCAACCATATGTGGATTGTCAAAAACGGAGTCTGGATGAGTCCTGGGTGATCAGTTTAAGGCAGACTGGTCCTGGAGGCCGAGGCAGACTCGAACTTGAGTTGCTTTGGGCCTCCACCTCGGGGACTCGAACCGAATTAGCCTCGGGCCTCCTTCTTGACTTGGACACCCTTGCTGACCTATTACCCCACCATACCATGCGCCAAACATGGTCATATGCATGGGTGTCATGTCCTTATCATCCTCCCCTTCTTGACGAAAAGTCGTCCTCGGCGTCGATTGTGCTTGAAACTGATCCTGCACAACACAATGGAGAACAGGGTTGCGGAAATAAAGGGAACTAAAATAATTGTGAGAAGGAACATGATCATGTTTCCAAGTTTCTAGCATATCATCTCGCATAAAAAAATCAGCAAACATGTAGACTCCATGATCCGAATGCACACGATGTATGTCAACACTGTCCTGTAAAAGATTAGAACTAACCAAAGACAATGCATGAATAGATGGTCTAGCAGACATAGGCAGCAACCAACAATGCTCCCCTTCTTGGAAGTGAACATGTTTCTTTGAGGAACATGAGAAAATGTTTGTATTATTATGGCTGCTCTCTAAACGGTCATAATCTTGTGCAACAAAAGGAGAATTCATATTACTACGAACGTATACTCGATGTATCATATATTGTCCTTTGTTGTTATATTTGCCAATAACATGATATGTGTGTTTAGAAAACCAAGGCAAATCAGCATATTTAAAAAGGCTCTCCTCCAAACAATCTAGGTTACACAAAACATTAAATTCAATGTAACCCACAGTATGTAAAGAAGACAACAGTTCGAGCTCATCAGTTTTAGTAGCAATATGAATAACATGTTTATTTGTAGCACAAGTGACTAGTTCTAAAACATGTAAAATTGAAGTATCATCAACCAATTCATCTTTATCACAAGGAACATCAAGCAAATTATCATGGGACAAAGATAAATCAAGAGAGGGTTTCACTAACAATTGCTCTATGATAGCATGGCTTGTGGAAAACTTTAGTACATTAAGACAATTTTCACCTTCCGTGAGTGTAGCACCATGAGCATTACCTATGTTCTCAGCAGGAGTAATAGGCGCATTGTGAAGTGATGGTTCTGAATTTGCATATGAGGTTGTGAGCTCCTCATTTTCTTCCATGTCATCCTCTCGCTTATGTACATTATCCTGCAGAAGGTTAGTCAAAGCAAGAGGCTCTTCCTCTAAATAGTGCACCTCATCATATGAAGTCAAAATCGGAGATGGATTAACAAAGGTTTCTCGCATAAGAAGTTTCATATCATTCTAAGTTTGAGGCTTATCAGAAGGATCTAAAGACTCCCACCAAGATAAAGCAGAATGTCGCAAAACACTAGCTGCATTTTTTATCTTCCTCCTTGGACACTTAAAGCGAGTAGCAAATATGTTATCTATGGCAATTTCTCACTCCATGTACTCATCAGCACCTATACCATCATAAGTCGGTGGATAGGAACAACCTATCATTGTTAGAAGACAGCAAAAGACAACACAAAAGTATTATTCCTATCAAATGACTATGTGGTTGTAGTGGTGTCACTTTTCACAGCAAGTGGAAGCGTCTTACCAAGCTTTTACAAAGTTCTTACCAACGCAAGAAGTGGACAGTACAACCGGCGACTGGTTCGTGATATCTGTGAGGCAGTGGTATCGAGATTACAAGGGTCTTTTCCTGTACTGATCTGAAGTATATATGTGGAGCTTAGAAGGCACACAAAGAATAATATGTATATCTAGCACACAAGTCAGTAACAAAAAGTAATGCTAAATTATAGTCCAAAGTACTTGTTCTCGTTGTTGGTCTAAAATGTTCTAAGTACCAGGTGTGTAACAAACAAGTATGGTGGATAGCAAGGTGATAGGGGTGTAAACAACAAGTATGGTGGATGGCAACAGCAACACAAACAAGAAACCAGACAACACACACTAACATAGCTCACTTTGGCCTTCTCTATATGCTCCTCTAGATATTGTTCCTCTTTTGCTCCTCTTTTTTCTATTTTTTTTGTGTCGTTGTTTTTTTGGGAAATTTTGACTTTTTCTTTTTATTTTTTTGATATTTTTACTTCACTTAGGAGCACAAAAGAAGTAACCACAGAAAATATGAGCTTAAACAAGTGAAAGACGTGGCCTGTGGAAATTTTAGAAGACGTGCTTCAAAATTGACAAAAAGTTTGTTACCACGAAAAGAGGATCTTGTGACCAGTTTTTGACCAAATTAAAATTTTCCGACCCCGAGAGCTCGGGGGAGGGATGGATCTAAAATTTTTTTCTGATCGATTTTGATATATGGAACGTCAAAATCCGAGTTCGTATGCGAAAACTAGACCAGTTTTAAGAACGGACTCTGAATTAGAGGACAAAACGAGAACAATGCGCGCAAAATTGGTCACGGCAGCAAGGATTTGATGGAAACGATGGAGAAAAACACACGAACTAGACTCTAACATGACCTAACCAGCAACAAGACCTTGACCAGGACACAAACTCAACACGACGGACTCTGAAACTAAAATATGCAAAGGCTATGGCACGGAAGGTTCTAGGATAGAAAAAAAATATAGCACTAGACTATGGGACGAATGCAAAACACTCAAAACTAGGAGATAAATGTGAACCTGATGGTATACCTTAGCTCTGATACCACTTAATGGGAACGGGGTCCCGATCTTCCATCAGGTAGAGGTAACTATCGTTGTGGTAGAGAATGACACCGATCCGGCTTCAGATCGAACCTTGCAATCTTAGCACCACACACTCATCTGGTTATCAACCGAGACACAAATCTAGTTAACCTTGCCAAGAAGGCTCATCCCTACCTGCGCAACGAAGAACACAAGCAAGAATAAGAAAGAAAGCAACCAAATTGCAGATAAATGATTAATCTCACGAAGTTGGGGTCTCACAAACCGATGAACGGCGAAACTGTTCTTGACAGATTAATCTAAGCAAAACCCCAAAACCTAATGATGGCAGCGGCATATGATTATAAAGGTCTTAGGGTCGTCACCTACCCTGGTCATGCCCCCTAATGGGCCCAAACGTGATACACGGTCCAACGGACCAAAAGACGGTGGCGCAACACCCTAATAGATTCTAGATGCTGACTTGTTTCGACGATTCCCGTTGATTCTGAAGGGCTTTTGATGTGAGATCACTTGGATTGGCTTCCTTATCAAATTAGCTTTCGAACCATATATGGATCATCAAAAACTGAGTCTGGATGCATCCTGGGTGATCCTGGGTGACCAGTTTAATGCAGACTGGTCCTAGAGGCTGAGGCAGACTCGAACTTGAGTTGCTTTGGGCCTCCACCTTGGGGACTCGAACCGAATTAGCCTCGGGCCTCTTTCTTGACTTGGACACCCTTGCTGGCCTCCTACCCCTCCATACCATGCACCAAACATGGTCATATGCATGGGTGTCATGTCCTCATCACTTGTCATGGTCAGCGTCAAGGCGGTCACCATTTTTGCCTAGCGGCAAGGCAAACTCCACTGCCTATGGTCCAGGCAATCCACCCAATGTCACTCCACTAGCATGTGGCAACAGTGGTGATGTCAACTCGTCTTTGGGCACCTCAGCTCTAGGCATCTCCATGGTGTCCTCGACCATCAAAGATGCCTGTTTCATGATAATGGAATACACCATCGTGAAGACATCATCATTCCTACCAGCTGCGCTACTGTTGCTGACCGTGCCCTAGTCCCACTAGGCTTTTTCGTTGAACACAACATATCGCGTCACAAGGATTCTCTTCGCAATGAGGTTATGCCTTTGCTCCATGCTCATAGCCGATGAAGATCATCTTACAGCCTCTGTCCTCCAGCTTCTTGAGGTGAGGTGTCGTGTTTCAGACATAGATGATGCAGCCCAATGTCCTGAGGTGGTGGATGGCTGGCTTCTTCTGATGCCAAGCCTCGAATGGAGTCAATCAACAACACTTTTCATCGGGCACCTATTCATCACATATAAAATAGTACTCACTACCTCGCCCCAGAACCACCTGGGCTGCCCTTTCGCCATGAGCATGCTTCTCGCCGTAGCCACCATCATGCAGTTCTAGTGTTCCACCATGTGCAGCATGATGTGTTGGTGATGGACTACTTCCATCATGCAATACTCGGTGAACTCCATGGAGGTGAATTTACCGCCATGGTCGGTATGGAGTGCCCTTAGCTTGCGCCCGGACATGCCTTCTGCCCGCGCTTGGATCTCCTTGATGGTAGTCGTTGCTAAAAGGTCCTAATGGCTAGAGGGGGGCGAATAGCCTACTAAAATTTTCTACAACAACACTTAGCAAAGATGTTAGACAATTAAACAGTGAAGTGAGTGTTGCGATAGCCTACTAAAATGCAAGCCACCTACCACAATTCTAGTTGCTATAATCTCTAGGCACACAATGCTAGGTCACTACCACTAAGTGAGCTCTCAAAGACTAACTAAAGAACTACTAGACCCGACGTAAGCTAGCTCTCAAAACTAATTACACTAAAGAGCTTAGCTTACACACTAGGAATGTAGTACAAGAGTGAGTGGTGATGATTATACCATCGTGTCGAGGAATTGAGCCAATCACAAGATGATCACAATCAATCACAATTAATGCTAAAAAATCCTCGAACAATGATGACACAATTTTTTTACCGAGGATCACTTGCTTGCCGGCGAGCTAGTCCTCGTTGTGGCGATTCACTCACATGGAGGTTCATGCACTAATTGGCATCACATGCCAAACCCATAACTGGGTGCCGCACAACCAACACAAGATGAGGATCACACAAGCCACGAGCAATCCACTAAAGTATATTTTGGCTCTCTACGGGGGAAAGGTCAAGAACCCTTCACAATCACCACGATCGGAGCTGGAGATAATCACTAACCTCCGCTCGACGATCCTCGCTACTCCAAGCTATCTAGGTGGTGGCAACCACCAAGAGTAGCAAGCGAAACCTACAGCAAAACACGAACACCAAGTGCCTTTAGATGCAATCACTCAAGCAATGCACTTGGATTCACTTCCAATCTCACAAAGATGATGAATAAATGATGGAGATGAGTGGAAGGGCTTTGGCTAAGCTCACAAGGTTACTATGTCAATACAAATGACTAAGAGAGTGAGCTTGAGCCAGCCATGGGGCTCAAATAGAGAGTCCCCACGAATAGAGTCATTGGGCTCCCACTGCAGCCTGCCTCGCGCTGACCGGACACACCGATCAAAACGATCGGACACATAGCACACTGTGTCTAGTCATAGGATCACTGCCATGTGTCTCACTGATTCAACCGCAATCATTGATCTCCAACGGTTGACTGAGTTCCTCGCGCGTGTTAAGTGGCGATCGAACGCGCGGTCAAGACGACCGGACGCGCCGATGCCTCAATAGAGCAGGCACGCGCCCGCGCCAACACCCGGTGACCGGACGCGCTGCTCTCCCATGACAACTCGGCATCAGGTTGGTTCTAGTAAGGTTCTAGAGATAAATTTTCATGACCTGACGCGTCTGATCGCACTTGACCGGATGCACCACCGCGTTAGGTCCGCACTGCCTTAGCTCAATGCTTGTGTCAGCGTACGTCACAGCCTGACCAGACATAGGCCTTGTGCGTCCGGTCACAATGACTGTGCAACATCTGGTCGCTGAATAGACCAAGCCTGAGTGCGCCATCATCACTATAATTGACCGGACGCTCAACCACCGAGTCCGGTCACTTCGAAACCAGCGTCCAGTCAGTGAAAGACAGCTCCTCCACTTCTCCAACTTTGCCACCCTTGATCAAAAGTGCCAACCACCAAGTGTATCACCTTGTGCACGTGTGTTAGCACATTTTCACAATCATTTTCAAGGGTGTTAGCTCTCCACTAGATCTAAATGCTTATGCAATGAGTTAGAGCATCTAGTGGCACTTTGATAACCACATTTCAATATGAGTTTCACCCCCTCTTAATAGCATGGCTATCAATCCTAAATGTGATCACACTCACTAAGTGTCTCGATCACTAAACCAAAAAGCTCCTATCAGGTTTCACCTTTGCCTTGAGCTTTTAGTTTTTCTCTTTCTTCTTTTATAAGCCAAGCACTTGATCATCACCATAGTCACACCATCATCATGATCTTCACCATTGCTCCACCACATGGAATAGTGTTACCTATCTCATGATCACTTAGATAAACTAGGTAAGAACTTAGGGTTTTATCAATTCACCAAAACCAAACTAGAGCTTCAGTTGCACAATCCTTGGAAGGAATCATGACCACCCACATGTATCAACTTAGGTCATCCACCAATAACAGGAAGTACTTGTTGCCCCTCGAAGTTGCTAGCGTGATGGGACTACACAAGTTGCCATGCACCAAGTCAAGGAGCTCCCATGCATGGTACTCTGCTGGTTTCGAGAACGAGATGTGCCTTTGCTTCCCAGCATGGCATGCCTCGCACACTGGCTCAACATGGCCGATCTCAAGCAGACCCTAAACCAGCTCCTCCTGAACTAGCTTATGTGGCCCTGCCATGTTCACATGACCGAGGCGCACGTGCCATCACTAAGCCTTTGCATTGTCACACGCCGCTAGACAAACCGAAGGTGATGTTGAGCACATACAACTAGTTTACCATGCACATCACTTTTGCAAGGAGATGACAACATGGCTCCTAGATGTACATGACTCCATCGTCGATGTCGACCCTATACTCGACCTTGTTGAGTTGCCCGATGCTCATGATATTCATCGTCAACCGGGAAATATTAGACCTCGGTAAATGAATGGATCTCGTCATCGTTGAATGTCACCAAGATGAACTTTCACCAAAGCTGCACCGTTGTAGACTTCTTAACTCAGTCATCATCGACCCACACATCTTCGTGATGGATTCCCAGGCCTCCTTCACCATCTTCTTATCTACGAGTGCTAACACCATCTCTGGTGGCACCGCACTATAGAGGGCATCATCTCTTCTTGTTGATCGGCACCCTTGTCCTCGATGTTGTTCCAAAGCACCCTTGCCTTCAGTTTCACCTTCACATGAGTGCCCAATCAGAGTAATTAGTCTTGGTGAGGATGGGGTAGCTACCCCTAGCACCTACCTCATGAATCACATGTTGGATCATGACAGGACATTGTCCTTGGAGTTATAGGAGCCATCGATAGGATTCTTCTATTCACCCATTGAGTCCAGCCTCAACAAAACCAGCTTTGATGCCACTTGTCGAAACTCACCAAAGATACAATGATGATCACGTGGCCAGTGAAAGCTCTAGTTTGGTTTTGGTGAATTGATGAAACCCTAAGTGCTAACCTAGTTTATCAAAGTGATTATGAGAAAGGTGGCACATTCCAAGTGGTGAAGCAAATGAAGATCATGACATGATGATGGTAATGCCATGGTGATGATCAAGTGCTTGGACTTTGAAAAGAAGAAACAGAAAAACAAAAAGCTCAAGGCAAAGGTGAAAATTGATAGGAGTTTTTCGGTTTAGTGATTGAGACACTTAGTGGGTGTGATCATATTTAGGATCGATAGTCATACTATTAAGAGGAGTGAAACTTGTATCGAAATGTAGTTATCATAGTGCCACTAGATGCTCTAACTCATTGTATATGCATTTAGGATCTAGTGGAAAGCTAACACCCTTGAAAATATTTGTGAAAATATGCTAACACATGTGCACAAGGTGACACACTTGGTGGTTGGCACACTTGAGCAAGGGTGGAGAAGTTAGTGAAGTAAAGGAGGTGTTTGCCACTGCGAAACAGTGATCGGACGCTGGTCACGTGGTGACCGGACTCGGCGGAGCAGCGTACGGTCAATTATAAAATCAGTGGTGTGCTCAGGCTACTCTCGGCCTGAGACCGGACGCAGGTGATCGGACTATGTCTAAACACTATTCATCATTCGGTCCTACTGACGTGGCGGTGCACAAAGAAGAGGGTGCATGACCGGACGCTGGGCGAGTCCGGTCAGGCATGATCAAATGCGTCAGGTCATGAAAAACCATCTCTGGAACCTTACTGGAAACGACCGAACTCCAGTGATGGAGCGTCCAGTCACTTTGAGCAGCGCGTCCGGTCGCAACTTAACACGTGACGTGAAGCAGACTAGCCGTTAAGTATCGGGCGCTCAGCATTTGAAGCTGAGACATGTGGCGATCATCAGGCGACCGGACACAGGGATCCAGCGTTCGGTCAACCTGACCGACGCATCTAGTCGCCCCGAGTTGGGGCTACAGTGATATCCTAATGGCTCTATTTAAAGGTATGTGGCCGGCTCTAGCTCTATCTCTTGGCCATTTGCATTGACATAGCAACCTTGTGAGTTGTAGCAAGCTCTTTAGTGTAGCTAGAATTAAGAGCTTGATTTGTTGCTTAGTTCATCTAGTGGAGCTCTTTAGTATAGCAAGTGTGAGAGCTCTTAGTGAGTAGTGACTTAGTAAATTGCATGTCTAGTGATCATAGTAACTAGAATTATTGGATAGGTGGCTTACAACCCTTGTAGAGCTAGAGCAAGTTTGCATTTCATTATTTGTCATACTAATCAAATTGCTCTAGTTGGTTTATAGATTTTTAAATAGACTATTCACCCCTCTCTAACCATATTAGGACCTTTCAAGTGGTATCAGAGCCATGGTCACCGTTTGATTGAAGGCTTAACAACCTCAATGTCAAATTATGGCTCAAGTTATGTTCAACCATGTGGGGGGCAAACCACCGTTCTTTGATGGCACATGTTATGATTATTAGAAGAGAAAGATGAAGATATATCTTGGTTCAATCAATGATCAAGTGTGGGATGTGATCGAGAGTGACTATGCCATCATTGATCCTGACAATCTCACCAAGCAAGACAAGGCCAACAAGCAATGCAATACAATAGCTCTCAACACCATATACAATGCCATTGATTCCAAGGTGTTTGAGCAAATCAAGGATTATGATAGAGCTAATGAGGTGTGGAAGAGATTGGAGAAAACATATGAGGGCACACCGACAGTGAAGAGTGCCAAGTTGTACATCCTCATGGACAAGTTGACAAGCTTCAAAATGAAGGATGACGAGAGCATTCCGGAGATGTTCCATCGGTTGCAAGTGATTGTCAATGACTTGAAGGCTTTGCAAGAGAAGATCAATGATGATGATGTCTCTCATCGGTTCTTGATGTGCCTACCTCTAAGATTTGAGATGTTGAGATTGCTTATCATAAGAGGAGGATTGAAGGAGATTGCCCCTAACCAAGTACTAGGTGATGTCATGACACAAGAAACATACCATGTGGAAAGAGAGGGGGTTGATAATGATGACAAGAAGGAAGACGAAGACAAGAAGAAGAAGAGTGTAGCATTCAAGGCTAGCTCATCATCCAAGAACAAGGGCAAGTCCAAGAAAGAATCAAGTGACAATGAGGATCTTAGTGATATTGATGATGAGGCCATGGCTCTATTTATGTGCAAGATAGGCAAATTCATAAAGAAGAAGGGCTACGGTGCAAGAAAGAGAAGAGATCACACCAAAGGCAAAGAATATGTGAGAAGATGCTACAATTGCAAGAGCCCCGATCATGTGGTAGCGGATTGTCTCTACAATAGTGACAATGATGAGGATGAGAAGAAGCACAAGAAGGAAAAGAAGGAGAACAAGATGACCTTCAAAAAGAAGAATAAAGGTGGAGGCTATGTAGTCACTTGGGATAGTGATGGCTCTTCAGATAGTGATGGCACTAGTGATGATGGCAAGAAATCTATTAAGAAAGCACTAGCAAGCATCGCCATCAACAACAAGCCCTCCATCTTCGACACTCCATCGACATGCCTCATGACAAAGCCTACCAAGGTAAAATATGATGTGAGTGATGATGATGAATGTAAAAGTGAT
Organism: Miscanthus floridulus; assembly: GCF_019320115.1. Classification (NCBI taxonomy): domain Eukaryota; kingdom Viridiplantae; phylum Streptophyta; class Magnoliopsida; order Poales; family Poaceae; genus Miscanthus; species Miscanthus floridulus. The sequence continues at coordinate 124,259,665 of NC_089589.1, read as the reverse complement.
GCTTGTAAGAGTGATGAGGAGGAGTACACTGAGGAGCTCATGGACATGTGTGAGCAAGTGCACACTTGCTTTGAGATGAAGAGAAAGGAGTGCAAAGAATTGCGCAAGAAAGTTAAATTTCTTGAGCAATCCTTTTATGAGCTCAATGCCACTCGTGAGAGGCTAATAGAAGCCCATGAGAAGCTTGGCAAAGCTCACTCTAAGCTTGAAAAGGCTCACTCCTCTCTCATCGAGCAAGTCAAGAAGGAGCAAGTGATTGTGTCTTGTGATGTGGGACTAACATGTGATATTATTGATGAATCTTTTTATAAGCCCATTGTTGTTGCTCCCACTAACCCTTCATGTAGCACTCCTACTTCAACTTCACCTTTGAGTGATGGTTTCACATGAGATGACTCACTAATGGGGGAAAATAAGACCCTCAAGAAGGAGGTGAATGAGCTCACTCATGCCTTAGGAAATGCCTATGGTGGAGATGCCTACTTGCTAAAGTTCTTGGGTAGCCAAAGGTTTTATCTCAACAAAGAAGTATTAGGCTATACCCCCAAGAAAGGCAAGGTGGCCTTTGTCACTCCCAAAGCTAGCTTTGTGAAGGGCAATGATCGGTTTTGCAATAGATGTAAGCAAGTTGGCCATATAGAGCAATATTGCAAGACTAACAAGAACAAGCAACCTAATGTATCCTCAATTAAATTCTATTCTTGTTACATGCTTGTTAAGGGTGCCAATGGTGTGAAGGCTAAGTTCATTGGTACACCAATTGTGGGCCCAAAGAAGAAGTCCATTTGGGTACCAAAGACCTTGGTAACTAACCTTCAAGTACCTAAGCGAGTTTGGGTACCTAAAAAGAATTAATCTTCTTTTGTAGGTCAATTACAAAGCCGGAGGAAGGCATTGGGTGCTTGATAGTGGGTGCACACAACACATGACCGGTGATACAAGAATGTTCAGTTCGTTTAATGAAAATGAGAGCAATGGGATTGATAGTATCACATTTGGTGACAATGGCAAAGGCAAGGTCAAAGGTCTTAGTAAGATTGCAATATCCAATGACTTGAGCATTTCCAATGTGCTACTAGTAGAGAGCTTGAATTTCAACCTATTATCGGTAGCTCAATTGTGTAATCTTGGTTTCAAGTGTATATTTGGCGTGGATGATGTAGAGATCATAAGTGTAGATGGCTCTAACTTGATATTCAAAGGATTTAGATATGAGAATCTATACTTAGTTGATTTTAATGCTAGGGAAGTTCAATTATCAACATGTTTGCTAACTACGTCTAGCATGGGTTGGTTATGGCATAGAAGGCTTGGTCATGTTGGAACGAAACAATTGAACAAGTTGATCAAGCATGACTTAGTTAGAGGCTTGAAAGATGTCACATTTGAGAAGAATAAGCTATGTAGTGCATGCCAAGCCAGAAAGCAAGTTGGTAACACACATACTAACAAGAGCATGATGAGCACATCTAAGGCATTTGAGTTATTGCACATAGACTTGTTTGGACCAACCACATACATTAGCATTGGTGGAAACAAATACGAATTTGTGATTGTGAATGATTTCACTAGATACACATGGGTGTTCTTTCTTGTTGACAAGAGTGATGTGTTTGTAGCCTTCAAGACATTCATCAAGAGAATTCATAATGAGTTTGAAACGACCATCAAGAAAGTGAGAAGTGACAATGGAAGTGAGTTCAAGAACACAAGAGTGGATGATTTGAGTGATAAGTTTGGAATTAGGCATCAATTTTTGGCTAAGTATACTCTACAATCAAATGGCCTAGTTGAAAGAAAGAATAGAACTTTGATTGACATGGAAAGATCAATGTTGAGTGAGTACAATGTGAGTCATTCATTTTGGGTCAAAGCAATTAACACGGCTTTCTACTATAGCAACCGACTCTATTGTCACCCCATGATGGAGAAGACACCTTATGAGCTATTGAATGGAAGAAAGCCCAACATAGCATACTTTCGGGGTTTTGATTGCAAATGCTATATCTTGAAGAAAGGCACTAGATTGGGCAAGTTTGACTAGAAATGTGATGAAGGTCTCTTGCTTGGTTACTCCACTACTAGCAAGGCCTATAGAGTTTGGAATTTGGTTAGTGGTACTCTTGAGGAAGTTCATGATGTGGAATTTGATGAAACCAATGGTTTCCAAGAGGAAGATGAGAATCTAGATGATGTGAGAGGCACTCAATTGATCAATGCAATGAAGAAGATGGACATTGTTGATATAAGACCTAGAGAGGTGATTGATGTTGAAGATGACAAGAATCAAATGCTCTCTAACTAAAATGTATAAGCTAGTGGTTCTCAAGATCAAAGTCAAGCAAGTGCTAGTGTTGATAAGATCAACAACAAGTGGCTAGTTCATCATCACAACAAAATGATCAATCAAATGCAAGCAATCAAGTGCAAGTGCTCCAACCAACCAATGTCACAAGAGATCATCTTTTTGACTCTATAATTGATGATATCTCTAGAGGTGTACAAATAAGATCTAGATTGGCATCATTTTGTGAACACTTCTCATTTGTGTCATCCATTGAACCTAAGAAGATAGAGGAAGCTTTGAAGGATGTTGATTGGGTCAATGCTATGCATAAAGAACTAAACAACTTCAAGAGAAATCAAGTATGGGAGTTAGTTGAGAGGCTTATGGATCATAATGTGATTGGTATCAAGTGGGTCTTTCGAAACAAGCAAGATCAAAATGGGATAGTAATAAGGAACAAAGCAAGATTAGTGGCTCAAGGTTGCACTCAAGTTGAAGGTCTTGACTTTGGAGAAACATATTCCCCGATTGTAAGATTGGAAGCAATTAGGATCTTGTTAGCCTATGTTTGTGCCCACAACATCAAATTGTATCAAATGGATGTGAAGAGTGCATTTCTCAATGGGTACATCAATGAGCTTGTGTATGTTGAGCAACCTCCTGGTTTTGAAGATGAAAAGAAACCCAACAATGTTTATAAGTTGAGAAAGGCTTTGTATGGATTGAAGCAAGCACCAAGAGCATGGTATGAGAGATTGAGGGATTTCATACTCTCTAAGAGATTCAAGATGGGAAAGGTTGACACCACTCTCTTCACCAAGAAGCTTGGCAATGACTTGTTTGTATTGCAAATCTATGTTGATGATATCATATTTAGGTCAACCAATCAAGATTTTTATGAGGAGTTTGGCAAGATGATGGCAAGTGATTTTAAGATGTCCATGATTGGAGAGCTTACTTACTTCCTTGGTCGTCAAATCAAGCAAATGAAGAATAGCACATTTGTGAGTCAAGGCAAGTACATCAAAGACATGCTCAAAAAGTTTGAAATGGATGATGCTAAAGCTATTAGTACACCAATGGGGACAAATGGAAGCTTGGATAGTGATGCTAGTGGCAACATGGTGGATCAAAAGATGTATCGGTTTATGATTGGAAACCCACTCTATATGACCGCATCAAGGCCAAATATGATGTTTAGTGTATGCATGTGTGCTAGATTTCAAGCTTCACCAAGAGAAAGTCATTTGAAGGCAACAAAGAGAATATTGAGGTACTTGAAGCATACATAAAATATTGGATTATGGTATCCCAAAAGAGCAAGATTTGAGTTGATTGGATATTCGGACTCCGATTATGCGGGATGCAAAGTTGAGAGAAAGAGCACATCAGGCACATGTCAACTATTAGGAAGATCACTTGTGTCTTGGTCATCAAAGAAGCAAAATAGTGTAGCACTTTTAATAGCCGAAGCGGAGTACATTTCGGTCAGTAGTTGTTGTGCTCAATTACTTTGGATGAAGGCTACTTTGAGTAACTTTGGAATCAAATTCAAGCAAGTGCCATTGCTATGTGACAATGAAAGTGCCGTAAAGCTCACCAACAACCTGGTTCAACATTCAAGAATAAAGCATATAGATGTTCGTCATCATTTCATAAGAGATCACCAACAAAAAGGGAATATTTGTATTAAGAGTATTGGCACCGATGATCAACTTGCCGATATCTTCACCAAACCACTTGATGAGAAGAGGTTTTGCAAGCTAAGGAATGAATTGAACAAACTTGACTTCTCCAATATGTGTTGATGCACCCCCATTATATGACATGCCTCTCCTTCGAGCAAAGCAAGGTAAAGTTGATTGGCATGTCATTCATCCATTGCCAAGGACTTATTTAGTGCATCTAATCATTACCATCATGTCTTAGGCTCATTCATGAAAATCAAATGAATTTAATGCTTGTATGGTACCACTATTGCTTGTATGCTTGAAATGATCTAGTGGTAGCATATGACTTGTTTGTGGGCTTGTAAACCTAGTGCTTAATTTAGAAAATGAGCTATAAGTGTTTAACTCAACATGGTGCATGATAACCCTCTTTTGGAGGTGTGAAGAAGCTTGCCCTTGGATCAAATCAAGTTAAATATCTTTTGCAAGTGATCTAGATTGAACCAAATTAGGAAAATAATCCTCACTTCATATGGTTTTACCCCAACCTATCTAAAATTTGAGTTCGCCTTTTTATGCTAATTGTTGACAAAGGGGGAGAGAAATTCACAAAGATAGTAAGATAGGGGGAGCAAATAAATAAAATAACATTGTAAGGGGATCAATCAAAATTCATCAAAATTGTACACAAGTAGGGTGATGAGGACATCATTCCTTTGGATGTACCCGCTGATCCTCCAACCGTCATGCAAGGTCCAATGACCCGGGCTCGAATGCGTCAACTCAATTTAGAGGTGAGCTCGTTCTTAAGCGATCATCTTCATACTTTTGAGAATAGACTACTACCTAATGATGTTATCTTGCTTAGGAACATTGGAGAGGGTCATGAGGGACTTAGAGGAAGAGGTGGAGGCGTTGATGACTAGCAAGGATGTTCAACAGAAACCGAGGCCTAGTCCAACATGATTTTGAGTCTGCCTTGGCCTTCAAGACCAGTCTGCCTTAGAGGAAGAGGTGGAGGCATTGATGACCAGTAAGGATGTTCAATAGAAACCGGAGGCCCAGTCCAACATGATTTCGAGTCTGCCTCGGTCTTCAGGACCAGTCTGCCTTAAACTGGTCACCCAGTACGCATTTGGACTCCATTTTTTACGATCCACATATGGTTGGAAAGCTAATTTGATAAGGAAG